>NC_136489.1:44600514-44610514 GCF_053919585.1 Euprymna scolopes | reverse complement strand
CAGTTTTCGTCATAATACCTTTACTTTATATATCATTTTTAAGAACGTTTTTCGCTCTATCTCAATCGTTTAAATTGCAATCGTTTTGAAACAATTATATCTTTTCAGAACGTTGAATACAAGTTGGAAAAATAAAAAGTAAATTCGCACGATTTTCTTATTTTAATTCAAGATAGGCCTAAAACCTACTGAAACAGCTCGCAATATCATCGAAGCTTTTGCCCCAAGAAACCACTAATTGAACGCACAGCACAATGGTGGTTAAAGAAATTTCGTGGCGGCGACGAGAGTCTTGAAGATGATAAGCGTAGTGGTCGGCGATCAGATGTTGACAACAATTAATTAAGAGCCTTAGTCGAAGCCAATCCACGCACAACTGTTGGAGAACTTACTTCTGAATTAGATGTAACGTATACGATCATTTCTAACCACTTGAGAGATTGGAAAAGAAAAAAAAAATTTGATAAATGGGTGACTTACGAATGAAACGCCAACCAAAAGAACCGTCGTTATGAAATGTCATCTTCCATTCTTTATGCAACAAGAACCAGCCGTTTCTCGAACGGGTTGTGACTTGCGATGAAAAGTGGGTTCTTTACGATAACCGGCGACGTCCAGCTCAGTGGTTAAACGCCGACAAATGTCCACAACACATCCTGAAGCCAGAAAGAAGGTCATGCTAACTGCTGGTCTGCGACCTGTCTCATCCATTAGTATTTTGAAAGCAGGCGAAACCATTATGGCGGAAAAGTACTGTCAACAAATAGATGAAATACGCCAGGAACTTCGACAATACCCAGTATTAGTCAACAGAAAAAACCCAATTCTCCTCCACGACAATATCCGACCGCATGTTGCTAAACCGACCCTGCAGAAATTCAAAGAATTGGGCTACTAGACTGCCTCATCCGCCATACTCTCCAGACCTCTCACATACTGACTACCACTTTTTCAAACATCTCGATAACCTTCTGCGTGAAAAATGCTTCAAAAACCTCCCCCAGCGACTTTATCGATACCAGAACGCAAGATTTTTAGGTTACTGGCATAAATACATTCATTTTGCGTTGGCAAAATTGTGTTCATTCTAATGGTGCTAATTTCGATCAATAATTTTTTGTTTGAGCCGAAATATGTTTATCTAAATTTAAATGTTACAAACCGCAAGAACCTTCTTGTCAAGCTTGACAGTACTCATGGTTACAAATAAGTTTGATGACCTTCATGTTTTGGCTTCGCTATACGTATTAGATAGAATATAAGAATAAATAGAGAATTTGCTCTATAATACGAAATCTGCATGAATTAAAAAATATGTATGCTTATTTTACGACTGCGCAACGCCGGGCGGCCAGATTATATATATATAATATATATTCAAGTATATATAATATATATTCAAGTATATATATATTCAAGTATATATAATATATTTTCAAGTATATATATATGTGCGTGTATATATATATGGGCGGTCAGATTATATATATATATATATATATATATATATATATATATATATATATATATATATAATATATATTCAAGTATATATATATGTGCGTGTCTTGCTTTCACCTTAATTACACATTATTATTTATTTACTCTATACATTATCGCCAAATACTAAAAAAAAAAAAAAATTCAAAATTAAACTCATCAAATAAAAAAAAATTCAAAATTAAACTCATCAAAATTGATTTACGTTTCTTGGTAAATAAGCCATCTTATTTCACTCCGAATAATATCAGATGCATGCAGCTAGTTCAAAATAAATGCAAGTTCATTTAGACAGAAATACGTTAAGCGTAACTTACCAAGTTTGGTTGACTAGGTGATGAATGACCAGTGACCATCTCAAGTAAGCTCTTCGTTTATTGTTTGTGCTCTCCTGGAGAGTCACGTGCTCGTTTGAGAATCACTCAATACCAATCCTTCAATCTATGTCGAAGCAAAGTGTGAATGCATACAGACTCAACGAGGCGGATAATTGATAGTTTTCGGTACTTGTAATAGATTACGACACCCGTTGAAATAATTAAAAAAAAAACAATATGACACAACGTACAAAATATGACTAACGTATCGATGATCATAATTCAATATATTCTCTTTAGAATAAAGCGACGATGTGAGGAATGATAAAATCAATAGGCCTAAATAATAGGTTTTATATCGGCAATTGTTTAGCATTTGAGATGTTTTCAAATTTTATTGAGACTAACACTATTTATCAATACTGAAAGAAACCATAATCGAACCGATCATTCATGTCGGAATACGATATATTTCGAAAAGTAGCGAGATTAAATTTTCAGTTAACTAACTAGACACCATTCATCCGAACTTTATAAAAATAAAGCAGTTTTGTATTTAACCTAAACTTTGTTCTTTGGCCAAGGCAAACGACACAGGTAATAAAGACATTTTTAATTAGATGAATAGGTTAGCAATAAAAAAGTTGGATTAGAAACTAGATTCGATATTGGAAACATTTTTGAAGATGGTTTTTGATCAACACTGCTCGGGTGTTATGACTAGAATACTGTTTGGTTTTAAAATCCACGAAACAGTTGTTCATGGTAAAAAACTGATGATCCTTTAAATAATATTAAGACTAGCGTAAATACTTGGAAGCAAACTAATACAATGATTACAAAAGACTTACAAGCAAAGGGGATTTTGCAACAAAGAGTCTAGAATTAAGTTTTTTTTATATAGTTTACAAGATTAAAAATTTTCCATAAACATATCACACAGTATTCACGACAAAATAAAATCTCAGTATGACTTACCCATACTAGCTTTTATGAGGAATATTGTACCTTCTTTAAGATATGTTAATTCAAGTAACAGCACCAGACTAGATGAATCATCGCCTTGGAATGCAATAAGACAAAGAGACCACAAGCAAGATATACTATAACATATAAATGGTAAATTGGGGAGAGGAAAATTATGTTCTCAAATTCTTTACTTAGTGAGAGATAAAGAACTTTAATGGAACATTCAAATATCTATATCTTTCATCTGTATATAAAAAGAAGCGCAGACGCGTGCACAACTCTGGACCGATCATGACCAAACCTGTGATAGTGGGCACAATTTTTAAAGGTCATGGCCACAGCCTATATATATCTATCTATACTCCTATAAATTCGTTTTTCTTTTGTGTGTATTGATATTCATATTAAAAACCTTCTTTTTTATTTATTTAAAAAGAAAATACAATTTTCTTATATATGGGTTGTGGAATTGCAGTCACTGGCAAAAGATCTAGCTAATTTGCATATCCTTTTAAACCTTCATTTAAATTAAATCCCTATTAGTTGATTCGGTTTTCTAATGGGATAATCATCTTTAGTTAACTATTACGTGTAATTATATTCATGCAGATATTCTACATGATTTATACTTGCATAATATTTGCGTAAAAAGTTTATAGCAAACACAAAATTGTTTTCATATATATTTATGTATACGTATATATTTTTGTTTAACAAATTTTGTCTACCAAACTCCTCCTAGAGTTGTTGGTCTACAGACATGAAACTTCATATATAAGGTATTTAAATCCATGCAAAACTTTATATTTGGGTTTCTAGCCCGGAAAAATCAGTGCAAAAGTGTGAAAATTAAAAAAAAAAAAATGAAATTTGCCAGGTGAAGGTCGAACGCCGGCATTACAAATACATAACGTAGTAGCTATTGGTTCATGTTTTAATTTTTAGTCCTGCAGTAAACATGTTTTCATAGCCCAGTCATTGACGGCAGAGGCAAAATAAATCGTGAGCTGAACTTTTTAGTTTCGATTTTCGGTGGTGGTACATGAGTTTTTTTTTAAATACATTTTAAATCATTACTATATATTGCATCCAATCTATCTATCTATCTATCTATAAAAGTGAAAATGTCTGTCTGTCTTCTCTCTATGGTAGTTAATGAAAACTATTACACAGAAAGGCATTACTTTACATATTCACACTTTTTAATATATACATATGCACATAACATTATGAACAGTACATAGGGCCCGAGCAAAGCCGGGCGGAACTGCTAGTATATCTATAAAAGTGAAAGTGTGTGTGTGTGAGTGTTTGTGTGTGTGTGTCTGTCTGTCTGTGTACATTTCCCTACACAATAACTCTCTCAATTTTCAGTCTACAGACTCGAAATTTGATATACAGGGTACTGAGATTTGGGAAAATCTTTGTAATCCGTTTTCGGCCAGAAATTGGGCTGTTAAGGGGTCAAAGTTCAACAATTTGACCTTTGACAACTCTACCAAACTCGGGTCTAAACACTTGAAATTTTAGGTATAATTTCCTTGAACATGAATCTAACTTAAAAACTTGATTTCAGCCCAAAACAATAAATATTAAGGGGTCATAATAGGGGTCAAAGTTAAAAAAATTGATCGCTGCGGTCTCTACCAAATTACTCAGACAATTTCTGGTCTAAACATTTCAAATTTTACATAAAAGGTATTCAGAAATAGGGCAAGCTTTTTAATCGGTTTGGGTCAACAATTTGAGCTACTAATATATAAATGTATGCATGTATGTTTGCATGTCGGCCTAAAACTATCGACAGAGGCGACGGATTTTCAAAAGATCAGCATCGTTTTAAAGCTAGACTGTTCAGACGACAAATACCGAAAAATTAGCTAAAAACAAATTTTTTTCACCCTCAACTGGGCACTTTTCTACAGGGTAGGGTTACTTTTTTTCTCCGATATTTTCGAAAACCATCCCCTCTCTTTGATTGTCTAGCCTTAATTTGAACCTACGTCACTTCCAGTTTGACGGTGGTCGTAACAGCAAAGACGTCACGTTTTTTTCCTGTTCTTTTCCTCCTTCACGGTACGGGTTCGAGCCTGCCTTCCTACTACCACGTTTTTAGTTTTTTGCTCAACAGACACCTCTAACCACCCGAGCAACGCCGGGCACCCACGCTAGTATATATATATATATATATATATATATATATATATATATATATACATATATACTCTCCTACATCCCACCACACTGGGGCGATCATGACCAAACCTCCCCGACTTAGAGATGGTGCACACCAATTGTCAAAGTCAAAGGGTAATGCCGGGACTTTGCCAGTATAGAGATAAAGTGTTAGCCTTAGGAAGGGGAGCCTCTTGATTTCTGAGAATTTCGACTGAAATAAAATAAAACATCTCTCTCTCTCTCTCATATATATATATATATATATATATATATATATATATATATATATATATATATATATATATAATGCTCCCTATTTAAGGTTGAGCATGTTTGGGACCGGTCGTCCGGGGACAATCGACCCAACAACTAACAAGGTAGACACGGGTAAAAAGTAAAAGGCAAAAAGGCAAAGAAGAATGACAGATACAGGTTGTTTGGTTAAAGACAAGGGTTCGCCTTTTATTTGCAAAGGAAGCGAAAAATCGTACGATCTGGATGCTGGTTATCCAGAGGGTCGCATGTCACCGGAGGCTAAGGTCTGGAGGTCTAGAACAGGTACTCTAGACGTAACGTGGCTTAGGGTTTCTCGCTGGGCCTGGAACGATCGCCTGGCCGTAAGGGCGATCCGGAACGGTCGGTGGACGCTGAGAACGTGGGGCCAGTGTTAAGGAACAGACGACACCGAGAACGTAGGATCAGTGTTAAGGTACGGATGACACTGAGAACGCGGGGTCAGTGTTAAGGAACGGACGATCGGTAGGGAGCCAGGTGCAGGCGAGGTTGCAGACAGGAGGAGCAAGGTGCAAGCGAGGTCACAGGCCGGAGGAGCAAGGTGCATGCAAAGTCGCAGGCCGAAGGAGCAAGGCGCAAGTGAGGTCGCAGGCCGGAGGAGCAAGGTGCAAGCGAGGTCGCAGGCCGGAGGAGCAAGGCGCATGCAAGGGTGCAGGCAAGGTTACGGGAAAGCTGCATGAGGAGCTGGAAGCGCCAAGGGCTGGAAGGCTGCAGGAGTGAGCAGGAAGTCGCTGGAGACTGGAAGTCAAGTTCACTGCTGGTGGGTCTCAGGAGAAAAGCAGTAGTGACTCGCATTAGTAGAACTTATTAGTCCTGATAAAGGCTGGTTGTTTAGCCCTGATAAAGGTGCTTTGAACTGCTGCTGCTGGGAATCCTTCGACTGGTGGATTCTGTGGACGTGACTGGTAGCGTCAGCGTCGCCATTTCGGGAGCCTCCTTCTACTCTTCAGGCTGGTCGGCCGGCCGAGCTGCTCTGACTGGGTCGAAATGGGCTGTATTCATTTGGGAGGAGTGATATTAGTGGTGTCACTCCCCATAAGACAAACAAACGACTCTAATCAATTCCAGAACGAAATTTATGCAATCAAACGTAGCTTGGGAGTTTGTTGATTTCACTTAAGTTAATTTCGTCAAGAAGTAAAAAGTCACTTGTAGGTCGGTAATGCTTTAGTTTTGGAGTTCAGGAGCATTAGGTGGTTGTGGGGGGTCTGGGAAGTTCATCTCTGGTGTGGCTCTTCTTACCTCTACATATCTCCCCCCTCCCCTCATACATCCCTATGTCCGTAGTCACACCAGAGATGAACTTCCCAGACCCCTCTCACAACCACCTAATGTTCCTGAACTCCGAAACTAAAGCATTACCGACCTACATAGCACCCCGCCTCCTACCTTCCCCCTTTCTCTTTCCGCTTTTCTCGCACCCCTCCCCTGACATCATTCATTCTTTCATTCCACCATAAACGAATTTTTCTGTAAAGTCTGAGGAGGCTACATAATGGCCAAAAAAACGGTTGCGTAGCTGAAACAATAATGTAACTGAACAGAAAAAAAGCGGTAATAAAAAATAAAACGCATATCTGCTTTACAACAGTATTGAGGACTTTCTTCAGGTTTTTATTAATTACCATTTCTACTATATATATATATATATATATATATATATATATATATATATGTATATATATATATATGTATATATATATATGTATATATATATATGTATATATATATATGTATATATATATGTATATATATATATATGTATATATATATGTATATATATATATGTATATATATATGTATATATATATATATGTAGTTGCCTGTCTAGCCGCACTGATGAGCTGTGAAACAGCGAAACAGTACTGTATGTGGATGACTATATATATATATATATATATATATATATATATATATATAAGAGCAAGTAGTTAATAAAACATGTTTAAAAACACTTTGAAAAAGAGTTAAAAACATATTTAATTTGAAAAGTAAACACTAAATAAGTGGAGTTTTGAAGAAATACTTTCCTTCTCATCAGATGGTAGGATTTAGCAAAACGCGGGATCGGATTTTGCTTGCAAAAGTATTAGATGAAACTACAAGTAAGTCACAGACCTTACTTGATAGCAAAAAGTGAAGCAGAGGGAATAGTGTGAAGAAAAAAAGGATTTCACGTGAATGCATAGTCTGGTGAAGGGTAAAGACGATAAAATCCAAAAATGCAGAATCCAAGAAAGTTGATTAAATTTGCATTCGCACAAGAAATATCTATCTATCTAGCCATCTCTCTCTCTCTCTCTCTCTCTCTATATATATATATATATATATATATATATATATATATTTATTAAACCTCAGGTATTAACTTAGTCCATTACAATTGTTTCGACAAGCAACCCTGATGGTGAAAGTCAAACGAGAAGAGCTAACTGATAGATATGTTCCCAAAGCATTAAATAATAACAAGAATGAGCAACATACGAATTTAAATAGTCAATTATCTGTAAATTAATAATGCAATATATAGTTACACATTTGATAACTGAATTGTACTGTACACGGAGAATGACTGGTTGTACTGATACTTTATCTTATTCGTTCTTCTTGAAGCCAGTATTGTTGTCTTTAATATGCTGGTCGAAATAGTTTGATTTGGTTTGCGGCATACTATCCGAAGCTATTTTGGTAAACAAATATATATATATGGCTTAAATTCTTTATATTTTCAAATATTTATTCATGGTGTTTGGCCTGGTTGTTTTATTTTACGGCATATCAACCCATTTTCAAGCTGTTTAATGTCTAATCCGACTATCTTGGTAAAAGATTTTACGCTTGAAGTTTAGTATATTTTGAAATATTTATGTGTGGTTTATTTGTTTAGTTTTACGGCATAATAACCCCTTTCGGAATGCCGAATCCAGTCATCTTGATAAAAGTATTCAAGCTTCAAACTGTTGCTATCTTCAAATACTTATTCATGGTATTTAGTTTGGTTGTTTTGTCGAGGAAAATTATTTTCGTTTTAATTTGTTGGCAGAACATAATTGAGATTTGTAAACGGAAAGAAAAAAAAACGATAACATCTATGGTTGGCTCATTTTAGGTCATGAAGCTGGTCTATTGATGTAACAGATCGCGACACACGTATGCAAATGATAAGCCGTGTGCGAAATGACGTCACAGCAGGGAAAAAGAAAAAGACTAAAAAAACGTGTGCACAGACAGAAGTGCTCATTCGAGAGCATGTTCGAAATAACGTTCGAATGGATAGAGCCAGAGAGAAGGAGCACGATCACGTTTTATCCGGGAAAGTATCTGGAAATAAATATCGCTATAAAAAGGAGTCGAGTTATTACTTGTCCTATGTTCATTGCGACGTACTCTGCTACAATGTGTTGGGTCCCGAGTGTCTACATGTTAACTACGTTACATTAGACAGTCTTTGTTCTACGTCAGACAGCCTGATTTGGTAGCACCAGATTATCGTATACTATGCGTCATTACCTGTTCTACAGCCGTATAAAACATAGATGACAGGAAGATGCAACGGTAAATGAAAACCGATCAATTTAAACGAACATCGATAAAAAAACATTATGCGTGGACATCAAACGTATGAACAGGGTTTTCTGGCTGATTGAGTGTCATGATGCATTAAATGCAAAAAGTACATGAAGCAGCTGGCAGCATTTGATTTGTTAGATTTATGTCGTTAAATAACCCTCAAGCAATAATAAAAAACAACTTTACAAACAACGGACACCGGTTACTAAATCAATACGTGTTTAACCAATTTAAAAACGGTAACGTCAGAATGTAAAGCAATCAACAGCCAAGTATATGAAAAATAGAAATTTAAATTTCATAATAATCGATATACGATACGCCTTTAATAAGTTTTCAGACGTTTTTGTGCAGCGTTTAAAATTGGTGTAGACTCCTGAGAATTCTGTGTGTTATTGCTATACATCTTATGAGATGACTAACCAATTTTTATGATTTGAGGTTTAAATGAGCAGCTGCTTCAGAAATTGAAACACACCTTACTAAAGCCGGATCGCATTTTTGAAAGCAGCTGTGACAATCTGGACGTAAAGACAATTTAACGGTGCGATATGCAATATAATTCTGTTTTAAACTCTGGAAAAAATGCGACAGAAACGCATGAACTGCTTCAAACTGATTTTGAACCATCTTGTATGAATAAACAATCATAGGAAAATATCTGGAAACTTATTGAAGGCATTTAAAGCTCTGTGGACCTGCTTGCTTTCTTGCATCTTGTTCCCGACGATCAGTCAATTTAATCCATTAAAAAAGGGATGACTAGTGAATATATATAAAAATAAAGGAACAAACCGAGTTATTTTATTTCTCTATTTTGTCAGAATAATATTTCCATTCTTCTCATCACACACACACACACACACACACACACACACACACACACACACACACGGTGATTGTCACTTCTTGACAGAAGAAAACCATCTTTCCCTTGCTTTATTGGTGATTACTCAATCATTTTTATGTATTTTTTAATATCTTTTTTTTATAAATACACACACACACACACACACACACACACACACACACACACACACACACACACACATATATACACATATATATACACACATATATATATATATATACACATATCCTTGCAGCAGACAATGCCACCATCCTCAACGATCCACAATCAATTCTGGATCGTTGGAAGGAGCATTTTGCCA
>NC_136489.1:44490514-44593014 GCF_053919585.1 Euprymna scolopes | reverse complement strand
TTAATTTAATCCCTTTTTTAGAATTTATTAGACAAAATTTAACTTTTATTTTACCGTGCCAATAAATATGATCATCACTGTACATATGGTTTTAAATAAAATAGTAGGCGGAAGTTTCTCGAGAGCTCTTTCGGCTATCATCTCTTCAGGAGTAAATCGATAGCAATCTAAATAGTATTGTGACGAAAATAAAGAGTTCTATTGGGGAACTTATTTAATGTGCCAACGTACGGGGGCATTAATTAAATTTATTTACGTTTAAAAAACGATTAAAAATGTTGGCACAACGAGGGAGAAAAAAAAAAAAAGCGGGAGAAAAAATACAAAGTTCCCCAAAGAGAAACAATGCGTTTTATGTTTCCTTTTGCCGGCACAAAGAAGGTTGACGCACCGCGATAGAGACGGCCTCCAAAATCTTTAAATGGTTTTTGGAGTCCGCTCTATGTAGCACCTCGAACCAATCTATTTTATATCTATCGGCACAGCACGGGTTGTCAACCAAATGCTGGCCAATAGCAGAGTCCAAGGCTGCAGAAGGAGGGAGACCTCCGAACCCCATCCTCCCTTGTCTGATCTTAGATGGAACATGCTGGTTTATACGAGTCAAAAGGTGCAAGGATGTTCGCCCAACATAACCAGCATCGCACTGGCATTTAAACTGATATACAATATTACTATTTTGGATGTAAGGCAAACTATCCTTGCGGAAAGACGGAAAAGCAGGTCTCGTAGTATATACCACACGCAAGGTCACCGAATTGAAGCAATCGTAAATACTTCTTCGAATCTGTTTTGAAATTATATTACTCCCCTCCCCTATCCACGGTAATTTCAAATAAACCGGGCATTTCAAGGGTCCAAACTTTTTAGGGGATTTAAAATCCGCAACCTTTTTGAAAATACAATCACCAATAAGGTCAACAGGATAACCATTATTGATGAATATTTCCCTGATCTTATCGAGTTCGACATCTAATCTGTTAGGCGAACAAATCATGAGAGCTCTATGTACCAAAGTATTAATTAAGCCGACCTTACGTGATTTAGGTACAAAAGACAACCAGTTTACATATAGGCCAGTAAATGTCGGCTTTCTATAAATTGTAGTGAGAAAGCCCTTGAGCGTTCGACAAGAACATCCAAGAAAGGAAGCGAATTGTCCTTCTCACTTTCCATAGTGAACTTAAGAGCCCCATGTAAAGAATTCAACCTATTAAAAAATATCGACGCATCACTTTGCGAAGGAAAAATAGCAAAAGTGTCGTCAACATATCTGAAATATGCAGTGGGTTTAGATGTAGAATTAAACATAACGGATTCATAGTACCCGACGAAAATATCCGCTAAAGTTGGGGCCAACGGACTCCCCATTGAAACCCCGTCAACCTGACAGTACATAATATCACAAAAGCTAAATTCCACGGATTTCGTACACATTAAAATGAGTTCAATAAGAATCTCTTTAGAAAACCGTGGAGCAGTCAGGCGACTTCACATGCTCAAACAGACATGTTATTGAAGACGGTCTTTGGCATACATACATATACACACATACATACACATACATACCCATAAACATACACACATGCACACATCCATACATACACAATATATATAACACATACATACAAACATATACATACATACATGCGCACACATATACGTATATATGCATACACATATATACTATCATATACAAATACATACACACATATACATACATATTCACATACATATACGTACACATGTATGCACATATACGTACATACACATAAAGTAAGCTACATATACGTACACATACATATATATGCACCTATATGCATACATATATATGCATATATACATATACATACACACAAATATATATATACGTATATACATACAAACACACATAAACATATATACACAATAAATAAATAAAAATATATACACACATACATATATACATACATATACAAATAGGTATACATACACATACATACACTAGTACATATATTAACATACATACATACACACACATATGCATATATAGAATGATAGCAGATCAATTATTACATGCTTCCAGCATTTCAGGGCTACACACATGACACTTTTTCCATTCCCACGGACAATTTTTATAGACAAATGCTTGAGAAAGTATCTATACAAAGATGATGTTACAGAGTTTTAGCTTTGTACGACAGCTAAGTCTCTCTCTCGGTTCAAAATGTCGAGATCCAGCAACAAGCATGAGCAAGACAGCCAGCAACAAATCAAACTGCAGACCAGCTTAATGCGGGTACTGGTCTCCCGGTTTATGTATATATATTTTTTTAAATCAGAGATTTGCTTCACCCTGAGGGGTTGCCTTAACAGGGCTTTTGGCCGTCCTCTCCACCCCACACACATATCGAAATAAAGACATACATGTACACATACAAGCATGCATACAAACAGATGCCACACAAACATACATACGCAAGAACAAATACACACGACAACATGCACATACACTCATACATTCATAAATACACGCATGTACATACATATGCACACACACGTACACATATACGTACATGTAGAATATATATGAAGGAGCATTTTTTATGACGATGATGATGATTGTTACGAAAAAGTGAATTCAACATGAATAAAAGAGTAAAACAATCCCAAATACACAGAAAATAGAATAGAAAGACGTTCACTTCGCCAGTTGTACAGTTTTTAAAATGTAAACGCGTTCATAACAGCACAAATCCACAACGTTCATGACGACGACGATGGTGGTTGTTAATATAGATACATATATACATACATATATATATACATATATATTTATACATACATATATATTTATACAAAAATATACATACATATATATTTACACATAAATATACATACATATATATTTACACATAAATATACATACATATATATTTATACATACATATACATATATATTTATACATACATATACATACATATATATTAATACATACATATACATACATATATATTAATACATACATATACATACATATATATTAATACATACATATACATACATATATATTAATACATACATATACATACATATATATTAATACATACATATACATACATATATATTAATACATACATACATACATATATATTAATACATACATACATACATATATATTAATACATACATACATATATATATATTAATACATACATATATATATATTAATACATACATATATATATATTAATACATACATATATATATATTAATACATACATATACATACATATATATTTATACATACATATACATACATATATATTTATACATACATATACATAAATATATACATATACATACATATATATTTATACATACATATACATACATATATATTTATACATACATATACATACATATATAGTATACATACATATACATACATATATAGTATACATACATATACATACATATATAGTATACATACATATACATACATATATAGTATACATACATATACATACATATATAGTATACATACATATACATACATATATAGTATACATACATATACATACATATATAGTATACATACATATACATACATATATAGTATACATACATATACATACATATATAGTATACATACATATACATACATATATAGTATACATACATATACATACATATATAGTATACATACATATATAGTATACATACATATATAGTATACATACATATATAGTATACATACATATATAGTATACATACATATACATACATATATAGTATACATACATATATAGTATACATACATATATAGTATACATACATATACATACATATATAGTATACATACATGTACATACATATATAGTATACATACATGTACATACATATATAGTATACATACATGTACATACATATATAGTATACATACATGTACATACATATATAGTATACATACATGTACATACATATATAGTATACATACATATATAGTATACATATATATACATACATATATAGTATACATACATATATATACATATATAGTATACATACATATATAGTATACATATATATACATACATATATAGTATACATACATATATATACATATATAGTATACATACATATACATACATATACACACATATACATACATATATATGCACACATATACATACATATATATGCACACATATACATACATATATATGCACACATATACATACATATATATGCACACATATACATACATATATATGCACACATATACATACATATATATGCACACATATACATACATATGCACACATATACATACATATGCACACATATACATACATATGCACACATATACATACATATGCACACATATACATACATATGCACACATATACATACATATATATACGCACATATACATACATATATATACACACATATATATTTATACCTACATATACATACATATATTTATATATACACCCACATATACATAAATACATAAATTATGTACATATATATACATACATACATATAGATATACATATATGCAAACATATATAAATACATATATACGTACGTATATATGTACATACATATATACATATGAATATATATACACATATACATACATATATATGTACATACATATATACATATGAATATATAAACACATATACATACATATATACATATTCATAAATATATACATACATATACAGATACATATATATACATATTCATACATATATACATACATATTCATACATATACATACATATATATATACAGATGCATATATATACATATTCATACATATATACATACATATTCATACATATACATACATATATATACAGATACATATATATATACATACATATGTATACATACATATGTATACATACATATATACAGATACATATATACACACATATATACATGCATATATACATACATATATACATGCATATATACATATACATATATACATACATATATACATATACATATATACATACATATACATACATATATACATACATATACATACATATATACATACATATACATACATATATACATACATATGCATATATACATACATATGCATATATACATACATATGTACATGCATATATACATACATATACATATGTACATGCATATATACATACATATACATACATATGTACATGCATATATACAAATATATGTCCATGCATATATACATATATACATACATATACATATGTACATGCATATATACATACATATACATATGTACATGCATATATACATACATATGTACATGCATATATACATACATATGTACATGCATATATACATACATATGTACATGCATATATACATGCATACATACATACATACATACATACATACATACATACACGTATGGGTGTGGCTCAGAGGCTAATAAATGAGGTTCGAGAATTGTATGTTTTGGTTTCGATTTTAGTCGATCGCACTCAAGTCATATATATATATATATATATATATATATATATATATATATATATATATATATTTGTTTAGTTTTGAATTGCTATACTATACTCATGACTATATATTAGGTACAATATAATAACAGAGAATTGCGTCTATAATAAGAATAAATACGTAATCTGCATGAATTAAAATATAATTACACATATCTTTCGACCGGGAAGCGCTGGAAGGCCTTCTATTATCGTTCAGAGATTAGACCACGTAGCTGGCTTCAGCAGGTAGTCTAATTTGTAGATTATTTTGAAACTATGCCATCTTATTAAAAAAATATTATTTGACTATTTCTTCTGTAACAAATATCAATCTCAGTGAAATATTCTTTAAATACGTAAATTATTTTGCTCCAAACAAATGTTACTATGTTACAAAGTATAACAAGGTTGCGTCTGCATGACAAAACTCGAAGTATTTTCGTTGAGTATTTAAATCGAATTACATTAAATAACTGGTTTCTCCATATAATCACAGTATTTAAGCCATATCAAGCATTGCCAGTACTAAAAAGGGAACCTTTTGGAAATACTAGGTGTTGTAAACATACAGAATTTTCCCTTTAAAGGTCAGAAACAAATTATATACAAATTCCTAGTTCAACAGAAAGCTTTCTACGTCTGACAGAATGATTTTAGAGTTCGACAAGGTACTCTTGAAGAATGTCGGATGTTATATCGGCCGAAACGTTTTGAAAATAACACTATGAGAACAGAAGGTTGAATACTCCAAATAATCCAACAAATATTTACAGTTTCGTCATAAATGATTGACATGTTGCTACAGCATCAACAATAACATCCACAGCATCAGCAACACCATTAACACCACCAACAGCATCAACAAAAACATTAACACCACCAACAGCATCAACAACAACAGCAAAGTAAATAAAAGGTTAAATAAATTGTATTTTCTAATGAACTAAGTTATTTTCATTACGTCTGGTCACCCTTTTAAGTGTTGCTTCATGTGCAATTTATCCTTTAGTCCTCACATTCAATGAATTATGTTTCTGACAAAGGGGGAAGAATTGTTGCTTCCTGCCTCAGAATCTTAATCTAATATTTGTTGATGGTTAGTTTTTGATCTTGAAGTAATATCATTTTAGTCCCTTACATCAAGTTGCTTCATGTCTTGTCTGGAGCGATTTCTATTTAAAATAGTCCAATCACACCTCTCCTAAGTCGGCACTGATTGATTTCATAGGCAAGGATGAATCCAGGACGACTGGAAACAGCTGAGAGAAACGAAGAGCGCATACATCACCTGTTGGTCTCAAATGGTCACCCATTTTAGTACTGACCAGTCTCAACGTCGCTTAACTAAAGTGATCTAACGGGAAGTGACATGTTAACTTGATTATGATGGGTATTTATTACGTGCGAAAATAATTCTTGTTTAACGAAATCATTCAGATGTTGTCATTCCAGTCTTTGAGTTTATCTTAGAATCGGCTACTCACAGTCGGAACCGCGTGGAGGTTGTTAGCATCCCACATAATTATAGAGTATCATCTTTGATTAAACTAACAGATGAACAGCCGAGTCTACACGTTGCGTCAGTAATTACTGTCCTACTTATGAAAATGTACATTTTTTTTGTCACACCTTTGAAACTGTAGAGAGACTAAATATTCCAGAATAGAATGCCGTATCGCAGTTAAAATATAGTAAAATAATAAAAGTAATAAATCGAATTCAAGCGTTTTAATTTATCTCTCTACCACTGTGGAAAGATGTGACACAAGGTCGAAAAGTGTGATCTTGAAACTAGCGTTTAGAAAAAGAGCACTCTGGTCGAACAAAACAGGCCTGGGTAGCCCCGTCGGCATTCCCCAGTAGGGTTGAGTTAGGCGATTAGCAATAAAATAAGCCTTTCTCAAAGAGTTAGAGAGTAAAGCCTGACCAAAACCATACCGAACTCAAGAATTTTCCTTAAGAAAGATGTAAAAAAGCAAAAAAGGTTGTGCGTGCCTGCGTCGGGGAGCGAACCTGGAACCGTTAGATTACAAAAAAAAACGTTTGTGAGTGATACTCGCATTACCGCGACAATTGGGTTCACCCGACGGCTATAAAAAGTAAAGCCGAAGCAAAGATTGCGAGTCGTTTCTTTTTTTGGTCGGTCGACGATTGAAAAGGACTTGCTTGTGAAGAGTGCGACGTTTGCGCGAAGGCAGAAGTCGAAAGAACTGATTCGTTGAACTTTGAAAAGAATTTCTGGCGTGTATATCGCTTAACACAAATTACTCAGCTTTCTCCTCCCTCGTACTGCAACAAGCTATTTCGGCTATTATGGCTTTCGATCCAAAACTTATACCTATATTTGATGCCAGTGAATCTGGACAGTCAATCGTGGAGCAGTTGGAGAAGACGTAACTAATATGTCAGCTAAGTGGCGTAAAGCACATTGAATGTGTAATTCCAATGTGTTTGTCAGGTGGCGCCTATGCTGTGTACCAGCAATTAAGTGAGGAAAAGCGGGCCGATTTTGGGTGTATAAAGAAAACCCTGTACACAGCGTTTGCTTTTGATCCGTTTGCTGCATGGAAGCAGTTCGCAGCTCGTCGTCTCCAACTAGGTGAAATAATCGACGTCCTTTTTGGTGGAATTGCGTTGGATAGCAGTCATATTTTGCGGCGTATCGGATCAATGCCTGCAACGTGCATTTATTGCTGGTTTGCTAGAACATGTGGAAAACTTGTTGCGGGCATCATCTCAGATGGATAACTTGGATCTATCTCATGTGCTGGCGCGCACTCGTGCTATTTTAATGACTAACCCAACAGTTCCAGAGCAAGCTGCATTAGCTGCACGATCGACACCAGTTAACGCCAAGGAAACAGATACTTAACAGAGGTTTTACAAGTGTAATGGACTGAATCATAGGGCAAGCAATTTCCTATTCGATAGTGCAACAGGAGGAGATGTCGGGGTCAGATCTCTATCACGTGTTATCAATGTCGGCGGCGAGGGCACATTGTTCGATTTTGTCCGGGAAACGAGCAAGGGGCGAGAAGTGAGCGCCAATCTCATCCCCCAAACAGGTGTAAATGGCGCCTTGCCAATTGTCACGGTTCTCATCAATGGACTACCACGCACAGCTCTGGTGGATACTGAATGTACACAGTCACTGGTCCGCAAGTCATGCTGCATTGAATGGATGAGGAAAGTAACCCCAGTGCTCATAGAAGATGGAAGCACACTAAGCTGCTGTGGAGTAGGAATGGTGCAGGTGTACCTTGATGCAACACGGAGCATTAGCATAGAATTCCTAGCTGTGGATGGATACTTACTGGGATTTGATTTATTGCTTGGATTGGACGCAATCAAGCGACTGGGAGAAGTAGCTGTGTCTAGCGCAGGAGAGGTGACCTTTCCACATTTTAGCAAGGCCAATTTTGCTGCTATCTCTATTACCGAGCCTGACTTCTCTGCCAGCTATGACCAAGATACTCAGAAGTTGACTACATCGCAGAAGTGGGCTGGCGACCAACCCCCACTTACATTGAGAAATAGACTTGCAGAGTATCCAGCGCCAACACCGATTCGTGATGAATACGATCGGGAATTGCAGGTGTGGATTGATAATGGTTGGTTACTACCATATCCCGAGGACGAACTTGGCACTCCAAAAGGTCTAATCCCTCTCATGGCTGTTGTGCAGGAGAATAAATAGAAAGTGCGTCCCGTTATGGATTATCTGGAGCTAAATGAGTGCGTGGATGTGCATTCTGCCAACGCAGATGTTTGCCTACAGAAATTGAGGGAATGGCGACAACAGGGACCAAACGTTGCAGTGCTGGACCTACGCCGAGCCTATTTGCAAGTACATGTTTACAAATCTCTGTGGCCGTTCCAAATAGTTAATACCGTCCTCAGTCAGGATAAGAATATAAATGAAGCTACGTCCTCATATATTGATGACATTTTTGTGAATGAAAGCATATGTTCAGCAACCCGTGTAAAGGAACATTTGGAGAAGTTTGGCGTGGAAAGCAAGACCACAGAACAGTTGAGACTGGGCTCACGTGTATTGGGATTACGTGTCCAAGAGGAGAACGGAAAATTGTTATATCGGCGTGGCACTGACCTTCCGACAGTACCTAATAGACTTACTCGCCGAATTATGTTTTCAGTGTGCGGGAAACTGACTGGTCATTTCCCAGTGTGCGGCTGGTTGCGTGTCGCCGCAGCATTTGTGAAATGAAGGGCGAATATGATCACAACCGAATGGGATGACGAAGTGCTAGACCCTATTCTAGCACGGATGATCAAAGACATTTGTTTGAGAATAGCCCAGGAAGATCCAGCAAAAGGTGACTGGTGTATCTGTGGAGAAGTCACAGTATGGATGGATGCCACTTCTATTGCTACAGACGTGGTTGTGGAAAGCAACGGTTCTGTGGTGGAGAACGCAAGCTGGCTCCGTACAGTGCATGAAGACAAACACATAAATTTAGCTGAGCTTGATACTGTGCTGCGAGGCGTCAACCTTGCATTACAATAGAAAGCTAAAACCATACATTTGCGAACTGACTCTGCCTGTGTCTATCGGTGGATAACTGACACCTTGTCTGGACAGACGAGAGTACACACCAAAGCAGCCTCGGAAATGTTCATCAGGCGTCGCCTCTCCACGCTTCGAGATATGGTCTCGAAATATGAACTAACAATCGACGTGAGGCTCGTCACGTCTCACCAACTTACTCGAGTACCACAGCGGTGGATAGATGAGATCCGTAAGGAAACAGAACCAAGAGAAATTGTGTGCGCTGTGGCCGCAGAACACGAGCACGACTCTCAGATACAGACAATTCATCAGTCCAGTGGACATTCCGGTGTGAAAAGAACATGGTACTTTGTAAAGTTGGTTAATCCAACAATAATTGAAACTCAAGTGCGATCGGTGGTTGGGGATTGTAAAGAATGCCAATCCATAGATCCAGCTCCCGTGCATTGGAAGCCAGGTAGGCTTAACGTCACAAACACTTGGAGTAGGGTTGCTATTGATATAACCCATTTCGGTACTCGGGTGTACTTGGCATTGATAGATTGTGGTCCCAGCCGTTTTGCCATTTGGAGGCAATTGTATCGACAGGATTCGCCTAGCGTCATTAAGGAGTTGCAGAGTATATTCTGCGAAAGAGAGCCGCCAACCGAATTGCTCACAGACAATTGCTGATTTTACACACATGTGGGGCGTGCACATTCGATTTCGGTGTGCCCACGTACTCTCCAGAAACGGTATAATCGAGCGATCCCATTGCACTATAAAGCGCATTGCGGCAAGAACAGGGTGAACGATCTTGGAGGCAGTGTACTGATACAACGTCACGCCTAGAGATGACAAGACAGCCATGACAGCACCTGCGAATATGCTATACAAGTATAGGATCCGTATCAAAGGTATCGATGAAGTGAGGGTGCCCGAGACACCAGTGACTAATCCGTACAAGGAAGGGGATGCGGCTTGGGAGAAGAATCTGTGGGGAAGATGCACAACGCAGTTCGGTAAAGGAACAGTGACAAAAATAAATAGTCAACACTCAATATCAGTTGATGGAACACCACACCACATAAAAGATGTGCGCTCAGCATGCCGACATGACGTTATAATCAATGATGAACTCAATTAATCAGATTACAAAGACCCACTGCTGTACGAACGGCCAGATGACGAAAGCTCTTCAGAAGATGATTAGGATCCAGAGCAGGACGAGTTTAATGATCCGGCAAATGAAGGCACCACTGAGGAAGTTCCTGAATCTGTGCCATTAACGCGAAGTACCCTGACGAAACGGCCTGCCCAGCATTGTCATATGTGTGATCTTGAGATCAGGGAGGAGTGTGATGAGCATGCGCAAAAGCGCACAAAAAGTATGAGTTGTGCGTGCCTGCGTCGGGGAGCGAACCTGGGACCGTTAGATTACAAAGAAAAACTCTTGTGAGCGATACTCGCATTACCGCGACAATTGTTTCGTCCGACGGCTATAAAAAGCCTAGCCGAAACAAAGATTGCGAGTCGTTCCTTTTTTTTTTTTTTTGGTCGACGTTTGAAAAGGACTTACTTGTGAAGAGTGCGACGTTTGCGAGAAGACAGAAATCGAAAGAACTGATTCGTTGAACTTTGAAAAGAATTTCTGGCGTGTATATCGCTTAACACAAATTACTCAGCTTTCTCCTCCCTCGTGCTGCGACACCATAAATTAGAATAGATGACAAAACATTTAGCGCTCCAGCTGCTTTCTCTACCGTTTGAGCTACCAACAGATAAAGATTAAAAATTAAACTAGTTCAATGAATTTTCCTATGACCAAAATTAGAAACATGTTGGCAAGTTGAAATGAACATTTTGCGTTTCAACTTGCTGACATTTCTGTACGCATTATTCATCCATCCAAACAAAGATTTTACTCGATATAAACCATCCTTGGTGTATGATTATTATTTCCTGTGAATTTCAGAGTTATGTGACCAGTCGTTTAAGAGTTGATCAGTTAAATATTTACAAACACGCACATAAATCTTTTTTATTTATATAGATAAAAGATTTAATTAAATCCATTAATCAATTGCAAGTTATTAAAAACCTATATTTTTTTTTTTACAAAAACGAAACGGTACTGGTAAAACAATATTGAATAACGTGTGTTTTATGCTGTATGTGTGTTTTCTTTTTTAAGTTTTAATGAGATGTAGTTTAAATATTTTAAAAAATATATCATCTTGGCGGCGGCACCCGTCTGTCTTAGGAAACAATGGTGTAGCTCTGGTGGAGCGGAGCTACATAGCCTGGGGAGGGTGATATGGGAGATTAGCTGTTGCCCATGCAGCGGTTCCCACGCTCTCTGTGGAGCTAGAGGATCAAGGTCGATATAGCTTGGCTCTAACTGCGCCACAGGAGTTGCCGGCGAGCACAGTATAGAATTAGCCCGCCTTAGGGACTCCATGTCCGGATTTTCTGTTGAGGTTTACTCCCTTAGCCATTCCCCTGACAGAGTAATCGCGCAAGGCAGTGGAGGTTTTGAATCAGAGTTGCCTTCTTCTAGATGGGTTACCGTCCAAAGTTTATGAACTCCACCTGCCCAATATATTTTATAGTGACTGATAAACTGTAGTTCATTCTAATCGCGTCGTTTTATTCGTCCGTCAGTAGTGATTACGTGTCTGTTTAGTTGTCTTTTTGTAGCCATGTTCAGGTGTTTTCGTGAATCTCTTTTGCCATTCTTATGAATCGTCTTTGTAGTTATTTCTTTCGCGATTTTTTCTTTTCTCATCTTACATTTATCTGCTCTCTTTATTCTCACTTTTAATGGTGTTTTAATGTGGTGATTAACCTTTTTGTGTTTTGGGTTACATATTTTTTCCGATTTATTTTATGTTATCCACGCAGTTTTCTATATCTACCAGTTCCCTTCTGTATTGTTCACATAGAATTTGTCTATATTCTTCGAGTGTAGTGTTATTGTACATGGTCATGAATTTCCTAGTCTTCTGGTCGATATACCTCAGTTCTTTGTTCAGTTTATGAATGATCAAGAATATCTTACTAGAGATACTTCAAACTCCTGCTATATGATTTCGTTTTCTTGGAGTTTCCTTTTCAATATCCTATTTCTGTTGATTTGATGGTGTCTTCTTCCAAAACTCAAATATGTTTTGAGGATTATAAGAGTCTTCTCTTGGTGACAACATTCTATACACTGTTTTCAGTTGTCCTCTTACTGCTAGCACTTTTCCATTCCGAATTCCGTTTCAATGTTTTAGTTTCATATTCTTGTGTTTATTAGCATCTCAAGCTCTATTTTGCATTTTGGCAAATAGCTTTAGGTCATCCATATACATAAGGTGGTTTATTCTGTTCTGTTTCAATAATATTGCTTAAGGCATCACAATTCATGAGTACGTTTTTGAGCGATATCATGGCTATGATGAACAGTAGTGGTGATAGTCCTCTTTGAAGATGACACACTGTATTCTTATCTCAGTAATTGTCCTCCAAATATCAATTCCTCCTCGTTTTAATCAAATGAGATTATTATTATTATTATTATTATTTACTCACTAAGAGTTCTCACACAGGTTATCAGAAATTACTCATCGATAATAACCGGTGGTGTTGCCTAGAATCGTCTCCCCAGATTTCCAGTACTCTCCACCTCTTTCAATAACCTTTGAAATTTAATCTGCTTCATTGCAACAGCCGCTTTGTCATTAACTTCTTGCTGGCAACAACCGTTGGTCTTAACTTGACTTTAGGTGGCAACAAACCTTCCCAAGGTCCCAGCTCTCTTCGCACTAATCCAATGGATGTCTGGATAGTGCTTTCTCTTATTGGCCTTTCCATCCTTCTTGACCCTTCACAACTATGTTGTGTGGCGTCTTTCAATGTCGACACTATAATTTTCTGGAGGGGAGGGGCGTAATTAACTTACGAAAAATTATGTATCAGTTTTCTTCATCGTCAGTGACTACTATTATTATTTACTTATTTATAAATTGTTTTAATTATGTACGTTATATATCATGCAAGACAGGCATTTTTAATCCTAATCCATGACGCAATATGGTGGCTATCGCCTCCAGTCGTACAGAACAACATCCTAGATTATTATTTTTTCTTATATTTGTTTGTCGTTTTATTATATTTTATCCTAGTGTTATGGAATCTTGGGCGTAACATTGGGCGGAAAATAAAAATGGCGTTAAAAGAATACCGCGAAACGGGGTAAGAAAACAAATAGACGTTCGTCATCATCATCATCATAATAGCTGTATACAATCAAGGCTGCGCATGTCGGAGTTATTCATTGGCTTCAGCGGATAAATTTTCTATACTTCTGATTCTTGATCCCCTCATATCATTCTTCGAGTGTAGTGTTATTGTGCATCGTCATGAGTTTCCTAATCTTCTGGTCGATATAGCTCCATTCTTTGTCCAGCTTATGAATGATTCAGAATACCTTACTAGTGATACTTCAAGTGTTTATACTAAAACCCTGCTTGATTTCGTTTTTTAGTGTTTCTTTTTCAATATCTTATATCTGTTGATTTAATGGTGTCTGTTTTCGTTTTCGACAGCATCAAATTCTTTAACACATCCATCGTTCCAAGAGGATATTGCCTTTCAACAAGTTATGTTAGGTGCTCGACTGAGCTCAAAACTATCATTTCCTGCTTCAACTTCTGTTCTGTAAAACTTAAGCCATAACTCATCATTCTATCACCTCTAAAGAAATCGCTTTTATCTGTGCACTTAAATTCAGACGAAATTTCCATGGACAGAATTTCTTTCCAAGAACTTCCCACCCTTCTCTACAGACTACAAATGGTCATTTTAAAGTCTGATGGCAACAAATATTTGCCGAGCCGTCCTGTGAGTTAATCATAATTATCAATCCTTTCATCATCAAAATGAAAATATCAATGATACATATCCTCGAATGGCTGTTGGCTTTGGTAAACAGTGAACCATGAATATATAATAAAACTGCCTCTTAAGTCAATTTGTATGTTTGATTTATTTGTTTTTCTTATCTACCCGTTATCCTAGTACATTATTTCATTCTTCCGTGAAGTGTAATAACTGAAACGATACTTCAATAATGTACGTCAAATGATTGATTTTATAATAAATAATCTTGTACCTAATTGCTACCTTTTTAATTGATTCAGCAAAAAAAAAAAAAAAAAGAAAACACCCCAAAAAACAAAAACAAACAAACAAAAAAAAAATAAAACAAAACAAAAACAAAAAACAAACAAATATAAAACATAACTAAAGCAGAAATATAAAATAATTGAATAATCAACAAAATAGATGAAATCACCCATTCGCCCAATCAATAGATTGCCTGCTCTAGTCAAGGACCAACTGGTGCACCGGGAAGAAGTTCATATGTCTACACCCAGTAACTTAATACACAATACATTGTAGTCTACATTACACTGTAGAGAACTTATTGCTGATTTTCTAAAATTATTTTATATAATGGCTGGTATTAAGGTTTAAAATTAAAAAGTAAAGTGTCATGGTTCGATTGTGATTTAAACAGAAACATTCATTTTGAATGCGCCCTTGTCTTATAAAACAACCTACTATTGATTTTATACGCCGGCCCCTTCTGCTCACGCGGTGCTAAAACTTCTCAAATGGACTTGTGATTTTGGACTGTTCCTTCTTTATTGATTTTTACGATTATCGATACTTATCGAAGATATTCAGATACAAAACCTATATAAGAACACTCCCAGACAAATGAGATATATTTTTATGAAATTTCATAAAAATCAGCACACCCCTTTTTGAGTCCATAACGAACTCGCAGAGAGAGAGAGAGAGAGAGAGAGAGAGAGAGAGAGAGAGAGAGAGAGAGAGAGAGAGAGAGAGAGAGAGAGAGTATATTATATATTATAAATTGTACTAGCGGACGGAGTGCCCGGCTTTGCCCGGGCGTAAAATACGCTTAAATATGATATTTTATTTGTCCAGATTTCGTATATATTATGGAGTTGTGATTCCAAAAGTAAAAAAAAAAATATTTGGGTGCCATTAGTTAGAATCGAAACCGAAACTAGCATTCAAAGTTGGTGACGTCACCACTGTACCAACGTTACACGCATATGAGCTGATTAAAAATTAGAAATAAAATTAGATAAATGTACAAAATGTCTAACAATTTTTTCAATTTGCACCCATTTTTGACGCCTTAACAAACTATTTTAACTAGCCCAAGACCCATTAAAGAACAGTCAGTAAAAATCCAATCATTCGAGGTCCCTATCGCCGCTCTGCGATTTTTAGTTTCGGAGAAGAGAGTTTGAAAATATGGAGACAGACAAACAGACATATAGCCTTTTATATATTAGATTTATACAAACATGGATGTTTCGTCCATGATTTTATTTTCCCAAGTCTCATCAGACTACATTATCTAGATAAAACAGGTTTACACATATCACGTTAAATTATGTACTCGTCAGTGTGATTAGACGTAGCGAGATTCCTAACCCGGTTGCTAGTAGTTAGCGGCCAGTGCGCTACGGAATGGACTTATCTGCTACTTACAATAATAGAAATGATATAGTATTTAAATTTCACTATATATTTTTTTACGATTCCAATAATCCAAAATACTCACTTGGTTTTACGGAAGAGTATTATTGCTTTTATGCTATCATCATCGCGTTCCGATTCGTTGTTTTTGCATCTTGTTCACAATTACTAACGGCATGTGAACATCAACTAAAGCTTAAAATGATGTCAAGATGTTTTTAATTAAAATTATTTTTACAGAATAAATGGAGGAAACTAAGTGACTTGAACAGATGTTATTATTAATTTTGGCAAAACCGTGAAAACTACTCATCGCATTAATTTCGCTTGCAAATTACAAACGAGAATGAAATGCTCGCTCTGACGTACCACACACACACACACACACACACACACACACACACACACACACACACACACACACACACACACACACACACACACACACGTGTATATAAGTCAAATCTTCTTTAGAAGTTAGACCTAAATAACTTTTATACTTCAAAATACAGGTATTTCAGCCTATGTTCTTTAGCTAAAAAGAAAATTCCAATCGATTTAATCGATTAAATATTTTATCTGACCCGATAATTCTTTCAGTAATACCACATACAGAAATTTACTATTTCTTACAAATAAAAAATTCAAAATTATGTCCGCATTTGCTGAATAATACTTACTCACATATTTCTCTTTCATTTTCAGCGAAAAGTATATATTAATCACTTAATATATTATACAAAAGGCAAAATGTGTATGTGTGAGTGTCTTTGTATGTTGCAAAAACTTCCGACAGACACGTCGGAATGTGACAAAATCGATCTCATTTTAAAGCTCGGTCTCTCGGACGACACATTTCGAAAAATTAACAAAAAACATTAATTCTTTCACCCTCAACTGGGCCGTTTTTCACAAGGAGGGATGTTTTTTTTTTCGTCGACATTTTCGCAAGTCATCATCTTCTTTCGATTGACTACCCTTAATTCCAACGGTCGTGACTTCCGGTTTCGCGATAGACGTTTAGGTTTTTCCTTTCCTCTTTCGCGTTACGGGTTCGAGCCTGCCTGCCTGCTACCACTTTTTAACACCTCTCTCCACCCGGGTTGCCTTCTGTAGTTTTGATTCCTCCCCGCTACTACCACTTTTTTTAAGCACCTATCTTTTCCGAGGTTCCTTGCTATACTACCACTACACACCCGGGCAACGCCAGGTACTCCCGTTAATTTAATATAAAAATTAAACTAAAAAATAATTAGACGCAGAGACCTTAATCGCGTAAATTAATAAAACAATTTCTACACGAAAATAAAAATTTCACTCAGCTCTAGTTTCATTTTTCATGAGGATAAAACCCTAACACTGAATAACTGGTGGTATTCTGGGTTTTTTTCACTAGCTAGAGGCCCGGCGTTTCCCGGTCGTTCATTACACTTAAACATAATATTTAAATTTATGCAGATTGCATATATATCAATCCTCTATTGATTATTATATATTATCAATCCTCTATTGATTATTATATATTATCAATCCTCTATTGATTATTATATATTACGAGGAATAATTTGCCCGGTGGACTAATTCGCAAAAAAATAATAAAAAATATAATACTAATGTTCAAATTCCGCCTGTGTTTGTTTACAATATCACGTTAGCTGACAATCTTAAAAATAGTCTTTCTTCTCTTATAGATCAAAAAGAAGAATTTTCATAGAGGAATATTTTACGGTACATCGGCCAAGGTAACACTGGTGTAACGGAAAATATTATCCTGTAAAAATTCATTGACTCTATAAGAGAAGAAATATTATTTTTAAGATCGGATTTTTTTCGATTTTCAATAATCGGATGAATTTCTGTACACAACATATCAAAGAATACTGCCAGGAATATAAATGAAATTTGCAAAAGATAGGCTCGGCCGTTTCGGAAGCTATAAGGACGGAACTCAAACATACACAAAGTGAGTTTTATATGATAGTAGAGAAAAATATCGTTATTAAAGTTGTTTGCAAGATAACAGCAATAGTATAGGAACCAGAATCCACTCAAAATAATTTAAATGACTGATGAAGAAAGTAAACACAAATTTATTTCTTTAAAATACGAACAGAAACCCCTAAGATTCGGGGGTATATTTAGTGATTGATATCTAATATCTACTAACATTTCACGAATAAAGGAGGTATCGGAATTTTCGCGAACAACTTCTTCCATTTCTTATACCACTTTAATAAAATAGAATTAAACTAAATATAACCCACATTGGGGCATGTTGCGCTTAGTAATTTTGTTACAAAATTCATATTAATCGACTAATGAGTTTGGATTTTATAGAGACATATATAAACAGATTAGGGGTTATTAAAGACTAACAGCACCGTACTTGAGACAAGTTCCTTTTCGATCAAGCCAGTTACAGGAATTGGATAAGATACAGAGAAAGTACTGCCAAGGTTGCTGCAAAATAATTGAGTTCCCTCTACTGTACTATAAAACCTTTCACACTTGCCGGTATACTATATTTCTACTAAGCCCCCATCCGAACTGGCTTAACAATTACTAGTATCTCCCTCTTGCACAGGGTTAAAAAGAGTATAATCTAATAGGCCTCACCAGTCCACCAAGATCCAACTCGTTGCAATGTGCTTGCTTAAATAGAATGTGTCCCGACAAACCTGCTGGTCTGCTATCCTTTCTACATAAATACATTCGACTCACAAGACATCCTACCCTTTTAATGTGTAGGCTCCCCAAATATCGTAAGGCTCGCCACTCTAATAGTTTGTTTTTTTATCTACTAGTCTCTGGAATTTATTTTTGTTTGCCTGACTGTACCAACGTGTAGAAATTTATATGAACAAATCACTCGCTGCACAATTTCTCAATTAAGGAGACGCTATACATCTGGCTGCTAATTCTCAGTAATCCCTTTTCTTTCAGTAGCTATGTACATGATTTCGGATAAATAAAATGACCCCCCAAACCCCAAAACAAAACTAAAGTACCTAACTATATGCATAAATAACTATAAATATTCACACACATTATATAACTTAATATTTTTACATATAAACATAACTTACATAAAAAAGTATTAAGTCTATCTATCTATATTTATCTATAAAAGCGAACGTGTCCGTGTATCTGTCTGTCTGTGTATCTGTGTATCTGTGTGTCTGTGTGTGTACATTTCCCTATGCAATAACTCTGTCAATTTTAAGTCTACAGACTTGAAATTTGATATACAGGGCACTGAGATTTGGAGAAATCGATGTGATTGGTTATCGGCCAGAAATTTGTCGATTAAGAGATCAAAGTTCAACGATTACCAAACTTCTTCGACAATTTTGGGTCTAAACACTTGAAATTTTAGATATAGGTTCCTTGGACATGGATCTAACTTAATAACTTGATTTGAGCCCAAAACAATAAATCTTAAGTGATCATAATAGGGATCAAAGTTAAAAAAAATTGATCTCTGCGGTCTCTACCAAATTACTCAGACAATTTCTGGTCTAAACATTTGAAATTTGATATAAAGGGCATTCAGAGAGGGCAAGCTTTTTAATCGGTTTGGGTCGAAATTCTTTAGTTACCAATATATAAATGTATGTATGTATGTTTGCATATCTGCCTAAAACTTTCGACAGAGGCAAAGGATTTTTACCAAGATCAGTATTGTTTTGAAGTTCGACTTTTCAGACGACAAATACCGAAAAATTGACTTAAAACATTAATACCTTCACCTTCATCTGGGCACTTTTCTATAGGAGGAGGGGTCGCTTTTTCGCCGATATTTTTGAAAGTCATCCTCTCCTTTCAATTGTCTAGCCTTAATTTAATCATAAGTCAGTTCCGGTTTGGCTGTGGTCGTAGCACTAAAGACATCAGTTTTTTCCCGTCTTTTCCTCCTTCGCGGTACGGGTTCGAGCTTACCTTCCTACTACGACTTTTTCTTTTGCTCAACATACACCTCCAAACACTCGGAAACGCCGGATTGAAATGCATAATAATAAATAAAAATACGTCTTTTCAAAAGGGTCGACTTAATGTAGGTTTTTTGTGTAGGGAGAAAACTAGCACTTTAATAAATGAATTTGAATAAAACGATAGCGTTCCCAGTCTGCTACTATCGTTAATAAAAACAATATAAATATTTTTGATGTATATATATATATATATATTATATATATATATATATATATATATATATATATATATATATGTGCGTGTGTGTGCGTATGTGTGTATGAAGTTTCTTTAAAACCTTTAAAACTATATAAAAAGATCTTTGTTAGAAATTATATATATATATTTATATGTGCGTGTGTGTGGGAGGATATGTTTCTTCAATTATATTTCGCCTTTTGTATACTAATCCTTTCATTTATGAAGCTCGATTCAGCTAAAGAAATATATACAAATAAATGACATAGTCTATATTCAAAATTTCAAAATGTTACCCATTCTTACTAATTATTTCTTAAAGTACGTTGACATGCACTTGTTTCGTAGCGCAGAATCATTCATGTAATTATGTCAATTCTTGAATTTAATCCGCTCTTAACGCATCAGAAGAAAAACACTTATCAACTTTAAAAGAAAATAAAGGCATATGGGCATGATTGTAAATTCGACAATTGGGAGAGAAATTGCAATTATTTTTTTCCAATTTGTTACGCCATCTTTAATTATAATATATATATATATATATATAAGAGAAAATTTGAGATATATTATTAATGAAATACCATAGGTACCAAGGTATAAATACAAAGAAAAACATACACACGAAAGAAACCATCAAAACGAAAAAGTTTCTTTTGTATCCGAACGCAACCGGTAAATCTATCGTTTCGATGGTTTATGTCTGTGTTCAATTCTTTTTTCTTCTGTCTTAATACATGCATACATACATACATACATACATACATGATGATTGCAGACATCTTGTCAGACGAGTGCTACCCCCTCAGACATGACTTCCATCGCCACAGGACCATTTTAATAGACAAACACCTGAGGAAGTATCTATACACAGATGAGGTTACAGAGTCTTAGCTTTGTACGACAGCTAAGTCTCTCTCTCGGTTCAAGATGTTGAGATCCAGCAACAAGCAAGAGCAAGATAGACAGCAACAAGTTAAACTGTAGACCAGCTTAATGCAGGTACTGGTCTCCAGCTTTATGGTTTTTTAAATCAGAAGATTTGCTTCTCCTAGGAAAGGTTGCCTTCACCACGGCTTACGGGAGCCCTCTCCACCCAAACACACACATACACGGTGCTAGTTGGCCGTTGACCCTCAAAAAGGGTTAATTCGCCCTTTGGAAGGTCTTGTTCTTAATCCTTCAGGGAGACTAGCCACCCTCCTCACCAAATAAGTCTGGGGGGGGAACCAGTTTAGTCGCCGGTGACCCGACCATGAAGCAGGTAGTACTGGGTTACATGGTACCAGTAGCATATGACATGACCTTGAGATACATACACACATACAATACAAGTTAAAGTATATTAGCATGAACTAAAAACCAAAGGCGCACAATACATGGTAGAACTTTTATATATGACATAAACATCCTAAGTAGTTACTACGTGGATCGATCAACCTTTCATCATTAAACATATCACCGGGATTCCAAAACACACACACACATACACACACACACACACACACACATATATATTTGTTCAACATAGTTTATAAGAGAGCGCGGACGCGGGTAGCTTATGCAAATGACCGAGCTGTGTCTGAAGTGACGTCACAAGGAAGAAAAGACGGTTATAAAAATAAGAACGCGTGCGCAGACTAATGACCACGATCATGTTAGAAACGCGTGGGTAACGTCACAGCCGAGACGAGAAGCCATGCGTGGCAGGAGAAGGAGGAATAAAATTATTTTGTTAAAAAACCTGAAACAGCAAGTGAATTTTTTTCCTCTTCCTTCCTTCAATTCCTTGAGACGGAGTTTACAACGTGTTGGGTTCCTATATGTTAACACGTGTATAAACGTATTACAGGTTGGTATGCAGAAAGCGCAAGAAAGTGCAATAGATAGAATATATTGAATATTTGAAACATTCAAATTACATCAGTGTTCTTCAAGTGCCAGATATCTTTAAAAACGAACGATCAATCGGTAATTTCCGTTTATGGAATTCTAGTCTTTAACTACGTTGATTTAGCCATTGTGGTGGGTTTTCATGCATACTTGAGAGTTTAGTCGATTTATAATTGTGTAAGTTAAACCGCAAAAAAAGTGTGTAATAGCATTAAACGCTATAACAAATTCTGTCGAGTAAAAAATATACTGCGTATTAATTTACCCCCCGAGGGAGGATAATACGTTGCATTTAAAACCGAAACAATTGTACAAAGTGATTTTTATCAGCGAAGAAACGGACTCTTTCGACAACTCATTATAGCGAAACTAATCTTAGCAAGGTTGGTGAGCTTATCTCGTGGCTGAGATAGTTGTTTTAAACTAGTTAGAATACCCGCTCTACAATAGGACCATAATATCTATACTTATACAGTTGATCTTTTTTTCGCGCTGACATGGATATTAAAAGCCTACCTCTTCTATTTAATTAATATTTTTTATATACCCAGTCATAGATATGCGAGCAATTGCATTCAGATTAACTAATTTGCATATTCCTTTGAAAAAGCGTTAATCAAGTACTTTTTTCATTTTTATGGTTTCTTATTAGATAGTTAACTTCATTTCATTGAATTCTATTTATGCATCGTTACTACATTCTCTTAACTGCATAGAATTTAAGACGAAAACGTTATAGCACACGGAAAATTTTTTGTGTACATATATTGTATATTTGTTTATATTGGAGGAGATGATATATTAAAACGTGTCATGTGTTGTCTAGTGGATGTAAGATATTGTTCTTTTAACAGACAGATAATAAACGTATAAATCGTATGTATGTTGTTAGCCAGGGGACATGATATTGACGTGTAACTTGAATCATGTTGTATCAGACATATTACATGGGATATTTTTACAGTTCATATGTAAGAAGAATAATATATGCTTCATACCTTTTTTCTTGAAGAGATCTGTATCTTCCCGCTGCTCCGTGACGAACCATGAAGCCAATTGAGACATCTGTTCTTCTTTGTGAAAACCATAAAACAACTCTTTATATTTTTATTATATAAATTTATTAAAGTTGTCTCAATTGGTTTTCACAGGATCTGCAGTTTCTACATTTTTTGTTCATACAGCCCGCTCCTAGCTGTCTGTCCACCCTTGTTCAGACGTCTGTCTGCTCTGGTGGTCAATCATTCAAAACTCTCTGAATGTCTTCAAAACTAACAACATCATGTGTTCTCTTACGTCACCTAATTACGTGTCTCATACCAATCTAATCCACCTATTTATTTATTTATTTATTTATTCAAAACCCCAAAATAATGTTTACATATATTTTCTATTTTCACATTCTTTTTGCGATTCACACGTCAATCATTTCTTTCGCAATTTAATTGTTTGTTCTTCTAATCATAATAACTGATCCAGCGACCATCCGTCGCTCAAATCAATTAACAAGAATACAATAACAATAATGTTTTGACCATTGCTCCCGCTTGCTACAGTTAACAGATACTACGCTATGATCACAGCCTAAAGGGTCATAACATTACGCATATAAGTGATCTTCTCGGTGTGTGTGTGCGAAGAGTTTCCACCAAACTCTCCTCTAAATATTTAGCCTACAGAATTGGATTTTGATGTACAGGGTATTTGGATCGGTAGTGCACTTTTAATGTGATTTTTGACTGACTCCTCCTCCAAAAAACAAACAAAAAACAAAACAAAACAAAAACGGTTAAAGAGTCAAAACTGAAAAAAAAAAAATTCCAAACCGTGTTAAATGCCTGAGATATGTCAAGAGCTACACCCCTACCATATTCAGTGCTTGGTATATCCGTTCGGAGATTACAGTTAGGATATCTGCAGTAGAACAAGCTTGTCTAAATCCGTATTGTCGGTCGGATAAAAGTTTATTGTCTGTGAAGTGGTGGAGTAGTGCTTGATTAATTAAGGACTCCAAGATTTTGGCAAAGAGAGGAAGAAGGCTAATGGGTCGATGGTCGTATATCAAAACAACATTATATAAACGCGGGTGTGCCACAGGGATCAATCCTTGGACTTTTATTATTCTTAATATTCATAAATGACCTCCCTGGTAAAATTTTCTCTGGGATGAGGATATTTTCTGATGACACTATGCTCTACAAAAGACAGGAGGGTAAAACAAATGAGCACATATCTACGGAAATTGCTAAATCTATAGAGAATAACCTCCAAACTAGTGGAATAGTAGCCCTTTACACTATAAGTGACTCTGGTTCAGTTTTTTACAATCAATGTGTCTACATCTGTTACTAGTGAGTTAACTCGTATTAAGATAAGGGTAAAATAATTCAAATCCTTCTGAAAGCAGTCGCATAGACTTACAAAACATTGAAATGCCCAATACCTCTTTTAAAATAGGTTAAAAGCCAAAAATGTCAACTTCTTTAATTCAAATAAGGGCAGATTAAAAGTAGAACGCGTTGATCCCCAAATTATACGAGTGATCTCTGTTGAATTATTCCCACAAACATGAGATAAATGCGCATTTCTGCCCAGAAATTAAGGAAACGCGAACGCACGGAAATGAAGACAAAACTCTTTCTCTATTTTTTGTGAAGAACAGTGATAATCGCTAGTAAGAAATCAATGGTAAACGGCTGTTGCGATGATTCACACTCATTTGCAAAGGTTATCTAAAGAGGTGGAGAGTACTGAAAATCTGGGGAGAATTATTTACGCGCAAACTCCACGAAACATCACCGGTTGTTGTCAAAGAGTAATCTCTGATGATAACCTGTATGAAAGCTCCTAGTGAGTACAAATAATAATAACCACCATCATCATCAACAACTAACTACCGCAATCATCAGCAACCACAACCAACCACCGCAATCATCAGCAACCACAACCAACCACCGCAATCATCAGCAACCACAACCAACCATCGCAATCATCAGCAACCACAACCATTATTATTAACAACCAAAAATTGTATATAATTGTACTGTAAATACATAATATTAGAATTAAAACAATATGTAATATAGATAAACACCGTTTTCTTTTTAGTATGTATTTTAGAACCAGTCTACCAAACCTACAATGATCGTATTTTGTTTCTTTAACATGAAGGTGTCGCACATATAGCCCTTACCTGACAGTGACCAGTTTCGACCTCGCTTAACATCGGTGATAACTAACGAGCACCGGCATGTCAACAGGACCATACACATCTATAGATTCCTATTTACTTGCCTCCACATGAGGGCAGAGTTAGACACAAGGTCGATTTTTAATGTGAAGAAAATCTAGTTCCCAAAAAGGGGAATTCTAACAACTTGTGTTGAAATAATTACTTGCACTGAATTGTTTAGAAGAGGCATGTAAACGTGCATAGGCGTTAAGTAATCCAATTAGGGTTAATGCACCATACGACCAACAAACGGAAGCAATTCTATACAAAAGTTGTTTGTGAGCCGTTTTGAGGCAATAAATGTCGATGTCTAAATAACCATAAATCAAGAGTTAAGACAGCGGATATGACGCCAGTTTTAAAATAGCGCACGTTTTGATGCTCGACGCATAATGTGATATTTAAACTTAAAGAATAAGTGGTTAGTGTTAATATTCACCCTCTCGTCGATTATTTGTCTTATTAGCGTTCTAGTAAATACGTAGGAACAAAAATGGGTGCTTCTATCGTATTCGAACCAAATCGATTTTTGCTGAACTAAACTTAAAAGTTAAGGTTAGTTTAAGGCTAGGTGAAGGTTACGATTAGGAAAAAAAAAAAAAACCCAGTTCGGTTCAGAATTTAGAAGCGAAACTTATTTAATCCACATGTGTAGATAATTATTGACCCATCAGTAGTGATTGTGTAGCATGTAATTTGTGTTTTATTAATAGTTCCAGTGAGGATTGACGCTTCAACTACCAGAAAACTGTTACTTAGAACTGATTGTCAGTCAACGCTTTTATCCGTTAAACTGTAGTAGATTGGGAATTAATGTGAGACGAACACTAAGTAGTAATTCATTTGTTTGCCTGATTCTTGTTAGTGCGTAAGAATGTGTTCACGAGACAAAAAAGGCTTATATGCGAGTCATTGAAGTCGTTTTTGGCTCCCCAGCCAAAGGCACAGGGAGAATGCTAACTTTACGTTCACGCGTCTTTCGATATTGCCTGCTGGAAGTCTCTTTCGGCTTTTTGTTTCTTCGGTTTATAGAAATTTCTAAGTTCGGGTAGGCTTATATTTTTATTTATATTTTTATTTATTTTTTTACTGTGTTTCATTCCAAACAAGACATATTGCCACTTGGATGTAATGGAACTACTATTTGAGATCGCATCTAACAGGGAACTGTGGGGAGTTGAGCAACGAGATTTCTGTTCACATTACAATTTAACTTTTGCAGAGTTAGGGAAGCAGAATACAGGAAGGAAGTTCCAAAATCTAGAAATCTGAAGGAAGCAACAATAAAAAAAAGTCTTTCCGGCATTTAGGAACCTCAACAGTGAAGGGATGAGATTTTGCTGCTCGTTAGATTGGTCTGGACTATATACGTCACAGGATTACAAGTGCTATGCATTCATCAGAACACAATCCATTAAAGTACTTGTAAAACAGACACAGGTATGCAACATTGCGGCGATGGGACAGAGGTTGGAGCTTGGCCGATAGTGAGGGACTTATTAGATTTGAGATGAGTTTTTTTGACTATGTAAGAGTGAAACACTCGTGGTAGATGTGCCAGCCCAGATGTGGCGACAATATTCCATACATGGGCGAATTGTGTTGTTGTAAAGATATAAGATATTTTCTCGTGTGAATAATTTTCTAGCACTGTAGAGGTAGCTCACTTTTGAAGCATCCTTTGCAATGCCCTCAATATATTTTCAACCTTACTCTATTAGCCGTATTTTTGTTTAATTTTCGAATCTCAAGTTGTTCTACAGCATCTACTTTTTGTATTCTTAAATATATAAAAAAGGTCATTTTCTTGTTGTAATTCAGAGGAGCTAATTTGAACACAGTTCACGTAAAACAATTTCTAAATACGCTGAGCCGACATGACTAATATGTAGCGAGCGACGAAGTTTACACTTCGGCGTCCAAAATGAAAATGTTTAAACTAGTTTCTGCGCGCGTAGTTCGATGCAATCACTCACTTGAAGTAATAAAAAGCAAAACATTTTATATCAATCAAATGCATATGGCCGAATTCAAATTTGCTGTATTGATTCACTCCTAGTGCATAAGCCAAATATTTTCTTCCGCAAAATGTTTAGCCAAAATCCACGATAGAGCTAACATCTGCTTTACGTTAGCTTGCCTTCGACGTTGGGAATGCATTTCTCAACTCACACTCGAAGTTATAAGCATATACTGTCTGACACTAACGTACAAACATGCAACTCGTTAACGCCTTTTTTTACAAGGTAAAAGTAGTAAGTAAGTAGTCACAACTTATCAAGGCCCGGAAGCCACTTGGGGATAAGGGTTATTGCGTGTACAGTACGTTAGTATTGGAGATTTGATAAAGTGTCTTACTTAAGGGGGCGGTTCATCAGGAATTTGTTTATGTTGGACTTGACGACATCCAGGTTGTAGTCAGGTGGGAAACAGGTAAATGGAACGCCTTTTCACATTGTAATCTGCTCATATAAAAATGTATAAACTAATCCACTTAAATACTCCTAATATTTCTCACTGAATTTTCTACAATGAAGAAAATGAATATTGTCTCTTATTAATTACTTTTAATCAAATGGAATTTGTGTAATGGATACACTTTCAATAAAAATTTTCAGATAATTAACAGCTTTTAAATTATCGAGTCAGACTTCCTCGATATTTAAGCAAATAAATCTGTTCTACAAGGACTAAAAAATATTTACTAACATTTATTTTTTATAAACTTCCATTTTAAACATGCATAAAATATGTCTTACAAAGTTAATGCTTTCGAATTATTTTTTTTTTTATTTATAATCCAATATTTCTATCGCTTTCACACATTTAAATATCACCAGAAACGCTTTCCTTTAAAAATATTTCCCTAAAATTGTCCATCCTCAAAAATCTTCGCACTAAACTGGAACCCTAAAAAGGGCCATTCAAAAAATCGGCGTTTACTTTTTTTTAACTCACTTGTTAACAACCCAACTTTACATTAAAACAAATTGGACGCTCACCGCTTATAAAGAATGGCATTCTGTTATTTTAAGCCCACCCCTCCAAAATATGTACGTCCCGCTTATTTTCGCTTCACTAGGCGCCGTCAATAGCGATTCATGTGACGCCATTAAAATGTCAAAAGTGGACAGATAAGTTTCCCACGGAAAAAAAATTCGACATTCTCGAAAATCTGAACAACATAATTAGATTAATTTATAATCTATTAATTCTTATGTTATCGAAAAATTCTATGAAGTGTTAGTTAATACACACACACACACACACACTTTTCTTATTTTGTTCTACCATATGATGGAACATCTGGTAAGGTGCCAGACATTCTCTCGCTATCTCGTACATTCTAACCAATATTTAGATGTTAATCGCAATTGTTTATCTCTCTTACACTTGGTTCACCTAGTATCTTTGTTACGTAGTTTTTGAAATTGTACATGAGACAGCTGGCTCCTATAATTACTAGAATGATCGAAAACTTTCTAATGTTTCATGTCATATCGTACATAAGATCTTGATATTTCGTAATCCTGTTCCTCTCAATTCTGTTCCTCTCAATTCTATTCCTCTCAATTCCCTAGCATCATTGGGGAACACTAATAACAATGTTGCTTTTTTCTCATTGTCCCTCATTACAAGTTTGAATAGCTCTTGTGTCTAGGTACATAGCTGCAGGAATCGCATAGTCATAGTGGATGGTGAATGACTTATTTCCAACTGTTCTTTCTGGCATATGTTTCCACGACTTTCTGCTGCATTCGATATTAGACATTTTACAGATGGTTCAACGGAGATATTTACACACTCCATTGTGTCGCATTGTATAGAACCCCCAACAAAAACTTACAGCTGGATATCAGGTGAGTCACTCTACTTCTGTGTAGCAGAACGTACACTTGTCATTCCTGAGATCACTCGTTTTAAAAGCATTGATCATCAAACCTTGACACACACACATATGACAAAAGTCTATATTCAAAATTTCAAGATCTTGATCATCTTACAGTCTATTTCTTCAAGTATGTTGAAATGCTCAATTCTCGACAGCACCTGTTTCGTACGCGGAATCATTCATGTAATTATTGTGTTAACTTTTGAATTTATTCCGTCCTTAACTTATCAAAAGAAAAGGAATTCGCCAACTTTAAAAGAAAATAACGGAATATAGGGCATAATTACAAAATCAGAAGAAAAGTTGCAATTGTTTTTATTTGTTACTAGCAGTTCAGCCCGGCTTTGCTCAGGCCCGATGTACTATTCATAACTTTCTCTGCGTGTGAATAAACTTCATGTAAGATTTCAAATGTTTATACCAAAATTTGTCTGAGGAATTTCGTAGAGTCCGCAGAGGTCATTTTTTTTAATTTGATCCAAATTTTAACTCCTTAACATTTAATATTATGATCTCAAATCAAAAATTAAAAAAATTCCCATGTCCAAGTTACTTAAATTTAAAATTTCAAGTTTTTAGACCAAAATTGGCGGAGGAATTTGGTAGAATCTGCAAAGGTCAACTCTTTCAACTTTGACCCATTGGCAACCAAATTTTCGCCCCCAAACTGATTAAAATGCTTGCTGCATGTCTGAATACCCATTATGTATAAATTTTAAATGTTTAGACCCAAAATTGGCTGAGTAGTTTGCTAGACACCGCAAAGGTCAAATCTTTTGAACTTTGACCTCTTGGCAGCTCAAATTTTCGACCCAAACCGATTAAAAAGCTTGCCCTATCTCTGAATACCATTTTTGTAAACTTTCAAATGTTTAGACCAGAAATTCGCTTAGTAATTTGGTAGACACTGAAGAGGTCAATTTTTTTTTTAACTTTGACCCTAATTTTGACCATTTAACATTTATTTTTTTGAGCTCAAATCAAATTATAAAGTTTGATTCATGTCCAAGTCATTTAAAATTTCAAGTGTTTAGACCCAAAATTGGCCGAGGAGTTTGGTAGGGTTTTCAAAAGTCAAGTCATTGAACTTTGACTCATTAACAGCCAAATTTCTGGCCGAAAACCGATTTTCCCATATCTCAAGTCAAATCTCGAGTCTCTAGACCTAAATGTGACAGAGTTATTTGGTAGAGAAATGTACATAGACACAGACAGACAGAATTTTCACTTTTATAGATATATAGATGACATCATGGAATTTTCATATATATATATATATATATATATATATATATATATATATATATATGTGTGTGTGTGTGTGTTCGTGTGTGAAAAGTTCCGATACATAAATGTTCGTGCAAATTAATTTCAAACATAAATATTTGAACTTAATAAACGTATTCTTTGTGTTTAGATAAAAAATGAAGAATTTGCATAAAGGGTTATTTTAAATACGCCCTGATTTTAGATATCAAACTTCACCTAATTAGACAAGCTTAACAATATTTTCTTTGCTTATCAAAAAAGTGGGGACACGAATGTTTTTTTTTCAAGATATTTAAAATTAAAACAATAAAAGAAATATATCTTCCTGTACGAATAGATTTAATTGGTTACGTTTTTAGGGAATACTATCAAAGATAAGCTGTATTCATATGACGTAATAAAAACAAAGATCGCAACGCTTTAAGTTAAAATGTGCAACTACAGTAGTTTATAAAATTGATATGAATTATTTTAAAACTGAAACAAAATACAAAACTTAACAGAAAGTATGTATGCGCGGCGAGTATACTGAAGCAAGGATGCGCATATTCCGTCCGTATATTTTCTGTATATACATTACTTGATTTCAGCGGAAATGAGAACTGCAAAACACTTGGAAACAATATCAGATTAAGTAAAAGAACTCGTTATCACTTGGCGTGAAGCAATATTCTTCTATAAAGAGTTTTCTCTCGGGTACCGAATAGGGTCATAAAAAATATATGAACAAATTGAGTGTATACAATGCTGGAAGTTTTTTCTTATTTGTAGTGTCCTCTATTATATAAATCTCACTTGTCTATTTAAATGTATGTATGTATGTCTAGCAGTGTCAGAAATTTCGTGAAAATCGTGAATAATTCCACCCCATCTTTCCAAGCTTATAACTCCTCGAAAAATGTAATTCAAGCCCTAATTTTTTTTTTCAATTAAAGGAGTAAGGACCAAGGTTTTATTTAAAAAAAAAACAAAACAAAACAATGTGTTTTTTTTTTTTAAAAAGGTTTTAAACTTCGGACTTTACAGGTAAATTTCTAAAAAACTGATTTTTTTTTTTTGTTTTAAATTTGAATATATTATTTATTGACCTTTTCTCTTCAATTTGTGATATATAAACCTATTAAACATAAATTAATTATTTACTTTTTAATAGACATTTCAAAATGGGGGGGGGGCGTGAAAATGGGGGGGCGTGAAAATGGGGGGGCGTGAATTTAAAAAAAACGTTTGTCTAAAATATTATATTCGGTTTATTGGAAAGAACATAAAATTTCACATTGACCCTGAAAATATCGTAAAAATAGAATCAATAGAAAAATTTTGATAGATTTTTAAAATTTAAAAATTTAAAAATATTGAGTTTAAAAATTGAAAAATATTGAGTTCGGAAAATTCATTACTGTTTTAAAAAAAAAATAAAAATATTTTTATTACTTTTAAAACAACTGTAATAGTTTATTTTGGAAGTATAATCCATAAAGAAAATAAATAACCCACTTTTAACAGAGAAATTACGAGATTTTTATATTGTATTCGCAGTTTCGTGTTAGGGGTGTCAAAAATTCCTACAAAAATTCTGATACTGCTAATGTATGTCTGCCTAAAACGCTCGACAGAGGCGACTAATTCCACGCGATCGGTATCGTTTTGAAGCTCGACCCTTCGGACGACAAATATCGAAAAAATAGGCTAAAACATTATTTCTTCACCCTCAACTGGGCATTTTTCTACAGAGAGGGATCGCTTTTTTCGCCAAGATTTTCGAAAGTCACCCCTTCTTTTCGATTGTCTGGTCTTAATTTAAACCTTCGACACTTCCAATTTGGCGATGGACGCAACAGCAAAGACGTCACTTTTTTCACGTTCTTTTCCTAATTCGCGGTACGGGTTCGAGCCTGCCTGCCATCTATCACTTTTATTTTTGCTCAACACACACCGCCAAACACCTGAGCAACGCCGAACACACAGGCTAGTAAGAAATATATGAACCAGTTGAGTAGATATAACGCTAGAATCTTTTCTTATTCGTAGCAGATATGTGTGGACAGTCATTCTAGGTGCTCTACTGCTTACCATGATCACATTTAGGTGGAACCGACAGTTTGGGTTTAAGATCTCAGCGTGGATATTCTTATTACAAGTAGTAACACTAATGAGTCGCAGACAACGAAACAGCTATATGTGGATGACCATAGTTTCATTTATCATAGTAAAAAAATGATAACCCCTACAATATAGTTGAAACTAGCGTACATTCTTAGAAGCAGATGAATGTCATAATTGCAAAAGATTAATTGGGTTATAAGGAAAGGCGTTTTCTAACGAAAAACTTGGGATTAAACGTTTTTTTCTATAGCTTTGAACGTTAAAAACTATTAAGACCAAATTATAAGGAAATGGAAATGAGAGGGAAACCCTAGTTAGGCCATGACATTTCAAAGCTAAATGCTTCTCATCAGAAGAGGAGAAAAATAACATTATACAAGTGTAACGACAAAGAAGACAACACTGATTTTATATACATTTAAATTTAGAAATGGAAAGGTTCATGAGGAAAGGTAATGCAAAGAAAGGGGAGTGAGAGCATTAGACATAATTTTCAAAGTGAAAAAAATGGGTAGTGAGTGGGACGGGGATTGGGTAATGAAAATACTTAAGAGGATTGTAGTTAAGGGAAATTAGGAATAGAGAGAGGGAATGAAAGATAGAAAATATGTTTGTAATCACCATCATTCTTATTGACATGATAATTTAATAAACTTTCAATGTAACTTTAACCTTTACGAGGGGCGTGCAATAAGTAATGCCCCTGACCCACTTCCAGTCGTCTGATCTAGCTGAAATTTTGCATGTGTTATGATTTATATCTCTACGGATTATGTGGCAAATTACAGCTCTGAACTAATTGTGGTTTTTGTTTTACAGATGTTTGAACTGAGTCAGGTGTGAAATGGAGCTTGTTGAATGTCGAGCAGTGATCCGGTTTTTGTATTTGAAAGGGAGCAACTACAGGAGACTTTTGATGAAATGAAAGAAACTTGTGGTGATAATACCCCATCATATAACCTTGTAAAACGCTGGCATCGCGAATTCAAACATGGCCGGAAGTCTGTGGAAACAGCTCCCAACCCTGGTCTGCCATTAATGAGGCATCTGTCCGTCAAGTTGAGGCTGCCATTTTGGAAGATCGGCGCATTACTATTCGCCAAATAGCTCAAGATGTAAAGATTAGTACAGGGTCTGAGGAAATTATCATTCATGACCATTTGCATATGCATATGGTGTCTGCCAGATGGATTCCCAGGTTGCTCACACCATTCCAGAAGCGGGAACGCGTTGAGTGCTCGAGGATGAATTTGAAGATGTGCTAAGAAGATGTCAAAGTTTTTGAAAAGACTGATTACACAGGATGAAACCTGGGTCCATCACTATGATCCAGAGACCAAAGCCCAGTCAATGCAGTGGAAGCACTTGAACTCACCACTTCCAAAGAAGGCAAGGGCGCAGCCCTCCGCTGGCAAGGTCATGCTCACAGTCTTCTGGGACCAGGACGGAGATTTCCTGGCAAAGGGTACCACAATTGCAGGATCCCATTATGCTTCACTTTTGAGGAAATAAGGAGAAGCTATCAAAATCAAGAGGCGGGGCGAGATCAGCAAAGGTACCCTCCTCCTGCAGGACAACGCTCCGGTCCACAACTCGCATATTGCCAAATCAGAAGCACGGGCATGTGGTTATGAAATCCTAGCTATCCTCCCTACTCTTCTGACCTTGCACCCTCTGACTTTCATCTCTTCCCAGCCATGAAGTTGTTTTTGAAAGGAAAGCGTTCCCCAGATGGTGCAGCCTTGATTTCTAAACTCATGTCGCGGTTGGAGGACCAACCTGGGGTGTTCTACAAAAACGGTCTCGAGAGCTGCATCAAACAATCGGAGAAATGCATAACTGGCTGCTTCCTATGTAGAGAAACACTAATAGCTGTTCCAAGTGTCGTTGCTCTACTGCTATGGGAAGTGGGTCAGGGGCATTACTTATTGCGCGCCCTTCGTATCTCTATCTTTTCTTATAAATACAAGTTCGACGTATTCAGCGAAAATATCAATTTTTAAAGCTTTTATACATAAAGTCATCAGAAGAACCCTACGCGGATCAATCCACATTTTGACGATTTTAATCGTCTCGTAAGGGGTTTAAAAATGTAAATTAATCATATTGATACGCAGAATTCTCTGAGATGTATATAACTACACACACGCGCATATACATATTATTTTATGTCTCCATTTTAAGTATTTAACTCGACAGTGCTTGATACTTACTACCTAGCTCTATTCACGTAAGAAGCAGCATTAGTGAACCACTACTAAGAGCTCAAGGAAATGGACAATCGTCAACAATAAAGTGGAAAATTGTACGGCTAGCTAGCACATGTAAAAACTGACTCGTGTAGCCTATGTTTAAATGAGAAATTAGGTATCTAAACTTTAAAGAACCCCATATTTATAAAATCGCAGGAGTGAAATAGCAAATGTATGTAGACACAAAAACTTAACCTTACGATAATAACACAAACGAAAAAAACTAAATAATAACAAAGACAAAATGATAATGATAATAATTAATAAATTAACAAATACTCTATTATAAAACAAAATAAATATAAGTGGGGGACAAACAACCAGATTAAAACTAGGCAACTTCCAAGCACAAAGAAAATGGAAACTCGATCTCCCACCAAAGAGAAAAAAGGTAAATTAGAGGCCATGTGAACACTTGCCTGATAAACGTGCGCCCATTTGCTATGATAAATGGGCGTTTGAATAACAAATTATCTGATTGGCTGACTAGGAAACCCAGTACTACATCAATATATAAAAAGCAACATCGATTCTTGATGAATCCTCACGAGGATGGAATGCAGAAAATTCTGTGTAGTTTAATTGCCATATATATAATATATATATATATATATATATATATATATATATATATATATATCAAAACATATATAGAGTTAAAGAAGGCTCATTCCAGTGTTCGAATCGTACGATCGAAAACACTTGAATATTGAAATTAATCGACATGTCGATTAGTTTCAGGTTTCCATTTGGAATTCCTCTATAAAAGAAGTAAAATAGAGGGATTCCAAATGGAAACTAGAAAACTGAAAATGCAAAATTGCAAGTTAATTGCTCCCCCCCCCATAATATAAAAAATCATAGTGTCGGCATCAACTGGCATCACAAATAACAAAGAACAGTCAAGGAGGATTAAAAGATCGAGGAGAGAAAGCACTAATCAGACCGCCACTGAAAACCCCCCCCAAAAAACTGGAACATGGGGAGGCTTGTTACCATCCAAATCTCAGTGGAGACCAATAGTCGCTGTTAGTGATAAGTCATGGCAAGCGGATGTTGCGATAACGCAAATTCATTTGCAGACGTTATCGAAACTTCTTGTCACCCAGACTCCAGGAACACCAATAGTTATTATTAGTGCATTATTTCTGATAGACTTTGTAGAAACTCCTTGTGAGTACAAAAATACTGCTATTATTATTAATAATCTAATTCATTCAAAATATTTGTATCCCTAAAAGTTAATATGGCGGTCATTCGTAAAATTTTGTCTGGCAGCCATTATGGCAACGTGAAGTGGAGTGTTGTCCAATAATATTCACTGTTGCATTTGTTCTTTGCATTCTGTTTTTATCTTGCTCCTTTGAGGTTAACAGTTGAACGCGCTAACCGGTTGCACCATAAACACTTACCATTTGCTCTTTTTTTTTTATCAAAGATTATTTTGATAAAGACATTTATAAATTTCATTAAAATAGTTTATCAAAAAAAAAAAAAAAAAAAAAAATGGCGTTCACGTTGAGCGTGTTTATCTGCATATCAAAATATCGTATGTTCAATCTCTACCAAGAATGCTTTTTCTTTATACTTTACAAACAGAATACACGTCCTAACAAAAATAATATTCATGAAATAGTTTTGCACCACTTTTATGTCCTCTTACAGAATTTAAAATGAAAATATGTACGAAAGTAAATATATTCCAATTTTCATTACAGTCATTACATGATTTTGATTCAAGAAAAATGTTTAGAATTTAGGATTTAAGACTTAAGGATCTTAAGAACTTGAAATCCAGAGAATCTTGCTTAATTAATATTTCATAAATAAGTAGGAAACGATTTCAATATTTTTTCTGATTGCATAATTATTAAACATCAATTGATAAATATTGCGAAAAATTAAGTTTAATTGCGACATTTTAAATGCTAGTCCAACATTCCTTTTGAAAATGCAAATATATTTGATCCATAGGTATTAGTAGGGCTATGACAGCAGAATATTCTTATCATTGTTTTGACTCTCTAGTATATATCCGACACTGTTAGACATAGTTAATCAACCGAGAACGACATCACTCTATACAAAAATATTCAAGATATCAACGGATACACACTCGAGAGTAAAAAAAAAAAAAAAAAAAAAATGAAAAGAATAATCTGTTGTCATAGTCCTAGTTATTAGTGTTGGCAATCGGGTCTGGAAAAATGGGAACTTTTCGGGTATCAGAATTGATATCATAATAAAAAATGTTTCAATTCCAAAAACGATTATTTTAATTTATTTTTTGTTTTGTACTTTTTGCTTTAAAATTAATATTTTGATAATTCAATATATCAGTAAAATCAATAAATATTTTGATAATTAAATATATCAGTAAAATCAATAAATATTTTGATAATTCAATATATCAGTAAAATCAATAAATATTTTGATAATTCAATATATCAGTAAAATCAATAAATATTTTGATAATTCAATATATCAGTAAAATCAATAAATATTTTGATAATTCAATATATCAGTAAAATCAATAAATATTTTGATAATTCAATATATCAGTAAAATCAATAAATATTTTGATAATTCAATATATCAGTAAAATCAATTAATATTTTAATAATTCAATATATCAGTAAAATCAATAAGTATAAGTTTATCAACGTTAGAATATTAAAGTTAAAGCAACAAATACAAAAAAAAAAAAATTAAAAGAATAATTTTTTGGAATTGGAACATTTTCTTACGATACCGATTCCGATACCCAAAAAGTTCCGATTTTTCCGATTGCCAACACTAATAACTATGGAACAAATTTAATTTTTCAGAATATTTATCAATTGATGCTTAATAATTATGGTTAACGTTTCATCAAAATTGGAGATATTTAATTTTTTTAAAGAACTTCCAGCCCTCTATATTGTTTTCTTTGTATAAAGCTAAATTATACTGAAAATTGAAATTGAAATAAAAAATTGTATCAGAATCGGGAATTTAGAACATTATGTCAGCTTTGTTTTAAAATTCAGATTCTGGTAATTATTTTTGTAATTTTACTTTACAAACAAGAATGGAGTCATAAAATCTATCATCAGAACAAAAATCACAACACCGATTAAACTAAAAAAAAACAAAACAAAAAACAAAAAAATGGCATAAATATATTTACCGGAGAATTTAATTAGTTGATGGATTATTTAGCATACAATTTAGATTTCTTAATTCTGTTGGCGTCGTAATATTAATTCTCTTGCTCCATGCTAATTTATGTTTGTAGTTTTGTATGACATACTCACTGGATGTGAACTGAAAGAGAAAACCATTAAATTATTAAAATTATTAAGAACTAGCAGGCTGCCCATCGCTGCCCGTTCATAAAATGCATTTAAATGATATTTTAATTTATGCAGATTTCATATTCATTTTTATCAAGCCCATTCTCTACTGATTATTATATTGTATTCAATGTATAGTAGTTATTTCAAAAGTTTAAAATAATGCCATTTGAGTGCCATCAACTACAATCGAAGCCAAAATATTTAGCACTATAGCCATATTCGTTACCATTTGACCTTAGAATACATGCATATCGAAATTTTACAAATTAATGCAGTTAAACTTATAAATGTATATTTGTGCATGCGTAGAGGATATACATTAAATCAAATTGTGCTTGCCAAATTCATTTTTTTAAAGTTTGATCCATTAGCAGCTATTTATCCGGTTAAAAATCAAATCTAATTTGTTCTGCAGGTCCGAATATCCCATATATCAAATTTCAAGTTTGTAGACCAAAAATTGACAATTTTGTAGAGACCGTTCTGCACACAAGTTCACTTTTATCATAGATACAAATATTCTCCACTGAAACGCTTCATGTTCTTGTAAGACTTTTCAGTTCTTAACTTAATTGAGATGCTACTATAAATTTATCAAAATATATCTTCTAAAAGTATTTAGTGCATATTGAATATTGAGCTTTTCCACAATAATTTGAAATTGATTCGTATAGTTAGCGCTACATGAGACAATGTTTTTATATTTACAATTAAATTCATATATTATTCTATCTATTTCTCTCTCATATATATATATATATATATATATATATATATATATATATATATATATATATATATGCAGTGATGATCATATTTATTGGCACGGTAAAATAAAAGTTAAATTTTGTCTAATAAATTCTAAAAAAGGGATAAAATTAAAGAAAATAACAAAGTATATTATGTATTTTTAACTGGCCTTTCCGATGCAGCAATCGGATTTTAGAAAAAATAAACAACAAAGGAACAACAAACATAATTGCAAAAAACCCTTGTTCAAAATTATTGGCACGGCTTTGTTTTTCTTTTAGTATCAGTATAATATCAATCAATTTCCGGTTTACGTGCTTTCTGAACTTTTTTATAGCCATATTATGCTTGTTTAACGCTAATTCAGTGAATAATTTTTTTCAGATATTTTTTAGATAGCGATTTATTTAAACTATTATAAGTGACTAAATTATAATTTTCAATCGCCATGGTTAAAACTAAGGAACACAGCGAAGACGTCAGGAAGCTTGTTGTAGCATGCCATACCAATGGGGAGGGCTATGATAAGATTTCAAAGAAGCTAAACCTTCCCAAATCCACTGTTAGAGCCATAATAAACAAGTTCAAATCGCAAGGCCACGTTATGAGTTTAGAGGGTAGAGGGAGAAAAAGGATTCTTTCCCCAAGAGATGAACGGAAAATTGTTCGACAAGTAAAACAAAACCCAAGGATCTCTGTTGGGGAGATTGTTGATGAACAGAGCACCTCTGGAGTGAATGTATCTCGACATACAGTTGGTAGAGTTTTGAAGAGAGCTGGTTTAAAAGCATGTCGTCCGAGAAAGACTCCCTTATTGAAGCCTATGCACCTGAAAGCAAGGCTAGCCTTTGCAAAACGTCATATTGATAAAGATGTTGCATTCTGGAAACGTGTTCTATGGACTGACGAAACGAAAATAGAGTTATTTGGCCATAATAAAGTGTCTTATATTTACAGAAAATCTGGCGAAGCTTTCCTGCCTAAGAACACCATACCCACAGTGAAGCACGGTGGAGGCAGTTTGATGTTTTGGGGATCCTTTGCTGCCTCTGGACCAGGGCGACTTGTTAAGGTCACAGGTAGCATAAAAAAGGAAGATTATGTTAAAATATTGGATGAAAACCTGAAAGACTCTGCTAAAGAGCTCTCACTTGGTCGTCGTTGGTGGTTCATGCAAGATAATGACCCAAAGCATTCGGCTAAACAGACTAAGAAATGGCTTGAGGACAATCATATTAATGTTTTGGAGTGGCCATCACAAAGCCCAGGCCTTAATCCAATTGAAAATTTATGGAGAACATTAAAATTGAGGGTAATGCAAAGGAAGCCTAAGAATCTTATTCAATTGGAGGATTATTGTCAGGAAGAGTGGGCTAAAATTACTACTGAAGAGTGCAACAACTTGGTTGTAAACTATGAAAAGCGACTGAGGAAGGTAATCAAGGCCAAAGGCTATACAATTGATTATTAAATAAATCGTGCCAATAATTTTGAACAAGGTTTTTTGCAATTATGTTTGTTGTTCCTTTGTTATTTATTTTTTCTAAAATCCGATTGCTGCATCGGAAAGGCCAGTTAAAAATACATAATATACTTTGTTATTTTCTTTAATTTAATCCCTTTTTTAGAATTTATTAGACAAAATTTAACTTTTATTTTACCGTGCCAATAAATATGATCATCACTGTATATATATATATATATATATATATATATATATATATATATATATATATATGACAACAACATCTACATAAAACGCGATATATATATATATATATATATATATATATATATATATATATATATATACATACACACACACACATACTAGCTGACCGCCCGGTGTGGCCCGGTCATAAAGCATGCTTATGTAATATTTTAATTCAAGCAGATTTCTTATTATAGAGCCAATACTCTATTGATTATATCGTACTCAATATATAGTAGTGCCCCCTCTGGTTGGCCCGGTTGTAAAATATACTTAAATATGATATTTTAATTTGTACAGATTTCGTATTTATTATTACACATCCAATATTCTCTCATAGTGTAAGCAAGCAGTGATTTCAAAAGTTTCAAAAATATGTCATCAGCTAGTGTGTGTATGTGGAACGGTTCCTACAAAACTGTTGATTTTTAGTCTACAAACGTAAAATTTGATATATGGGATATTCGAACCTGTAGAACAAATTAGATTTGATTTTTAATCGGATAAATAGCTGCTAGTTACTTTTATTTTCTCTACCGATCTTCCTAGACCCAGGACTCTAATAAACAAAGTCTCTGACAGCATAGATAAAGCACTTTCCCTCGACACTAGCACACAAGTGCATGTATTTGATGACTTCAATGCCTACCACAGCAACTGGCGTGGATTTTCTACTTACACAGACGCAGCTGGTAGCACAACACATAGCTTCTCTATATCTCCTTCCCTATCACAGATGGTTACGTTTCACACCCGTTTCCCTGACGATCAAGAACAACACGCATCATTTCTTGATCTGTTTCTGACCACAGTTCCCGATGATTGTGTTAGGAATGCCCACAATCCACTTGGGAATGCTGATCATGCAGTGATAATGGTTAAAATCACCCTAAACTCCAGAGCCAAAACTGAAGAGCCATTGCTCAAAATAACGAAATATTATAAAAAGTCTAACTGGGAAGGCATCAGGGACCTCATCAAAGACGCCCCATGGTGAAATGTTTTCACTTCCTGCTGAACAGTGCGCAAATGAGACCACTGAATGGTTCAAAACGGCAACTGAAACACAGGTTCACACACGGAAATTTTATAGGAAGCCAATAGTTTACTTCTACTTTTGCAGCTGCAATTGCGCAAAGGCAGCATGCGTACCGCAGATTAGACCGACATAAGTTCAGTTCAACCAGACAGAAGTATATAGAAGCCAAAAGTAACTGTAAGAAAGAAATAGCGACAGCTAAGAGAGAATTTACTGAAACTACCAAAAAATGCATCATAGTACAGAAATAAGGAACCCATGATTTCTGGAAAATCTACAACAGTGAAGTAATTAATGGGCAATCAACAATTCCACCACTATCCAACATCTGCTAATCACCCCCTCCATGACTTTCCTTTGCAGACAGACGCCACACTAGATGATCTGAAAATTACCCCTTCTAAGGTGCATGCTATCATAAAAAATCTTGACACTTGAAAAGCATGTGGACATGATCTCATCCCGACTGTGCTATTAAAAAAGTGCTACGCCGAAGTAGATCCAGTTCTCTCTAAACTTTACAACAAATGCCTTAATGAATCTTGCTTTCCTGACTGCTGGAAAACTGCTTCTGTGGTACCAGTTTTCAAGAATTCTGACGAAAGAACTGACCCAGTATATTATCATCCCATTAGTCTCCTCGCCAAAATATTTGTCTCTAATTAACCAAGCTCTAGTCTATCACCTTACAGATTCTAAACTTCTGACTGACCAACAATATGGATTTAGGCAAGCCTATCCACAGTAGACATCCTAACTGTAATCTCTGAATGTATATACCATTCACTGGACAAAGCAGTGGAGAGGTAGCTCTAGATATATCTAAGGCTTTTGACAGAGTATGGCATGAAGGTCTTCTCAGGAAAATCAGATCATACGGAATCACTGGAAAATGCTAAACATAATTAAACCCTTCTTAGATAAGAGAAAAATCCAGGTTGTTCTCAACGGTCGTACATCTAAACAATATAATATAAATGCAGGAGTGCCTCAAGGGTCTATCCTTGGACCTCTACTATTCCTAATATTCATAAATGACCTCCCTTACAAAATTGTCAGTGGGATGGTATATATACTGATGACACCACGCCCTATAACAGACACGACAGGAAAATAAATTAACACATATCTAAAGAAATGGCAGAAACACTAGAGGATGACCTCCAATCTGTAGTGGAATGGGGGCAAAAATGGATGGTCACATTCAATGCTGCTAAGACTAAACGTTTCCTCCAATAATTACAAGTCACCTTCTCTACCACCAATAGCAATGGGCAGTGACTCTTTATCTGAAAGTACATCTTTTAAACTCTTCAGCCTAACGCTCACAGGAAACATGAGTTGGAACAATTACATTGAGAGCTTTGCCAGGACTGCTGCGAAGGTAGGTTCTCTCTACCGTGTTAGAAAGCTACTAACACCCGAAAGTATCCTATACCTCTATAAGGCCATTATTTGCCCATGTATGGAGTATTGTCATATTTGGGCTGGTGCATCTGCTACTAGTCTCTCACTCCTAGACAAGGTTCAAAAGAAAGTCGCCAACCTGATAGGTCCTGAATTGTCATCTAAGCTTCAGCCTCTGTCCCATCGACGAAATGTAGCATCCCTCCGCCTGTTCTACAAGTACTTTAATGGTGAATGTTCTGACGAACTGCAAGCACTTGTACCCCATCGATGTAAATACCCCCGATAAACCCGACAAGCAGCTAAATCCCACGCATTCAAAGTAGAGATCCCTAGATGTAAGAGAGCCTTCCACTCCAGTAGTTTCTTCCCCAGAACTGCTAGACTTTGGAATTCCCTTCCAGGTTCCTGCTTCCCCAAATGTACTGACATGCAGAAGTTCAAGTGTAACGTGAACTGACATCTTGCTGCCCAACTCCCCACATAGTACCCCTGTAGCTTTTGTCCCTGGTAGTAGCCCCCTACATCAAAGTGGCAATGTGCCTTGTTTGGGGTGAAAATGTAATAAAAAAACATTAAAAAAAAATCGAAATCAAAAGCTAGCTCTCCTTATTAGTTACCATCTGTACTATTCCTTAGACATATAAAAACGAAAAATAAAATAACGAAAAAGGTATTAATGTATATTTATGCATGCATAAAAAGCACTTAAAGTCGATATACACCTGCTAAATTCTGCTTTTTTCCAAGTTTGACCCGTTAACAGCTTTTTACACCGGCTGAAAGCCTAATCGAATTTGTTGCACAATTCCGAATATATTAAATTCTAAGTCTTAAAAAAAATTGACAAAATAGTTTGGTAGAGACCGTTCCTCACACAGATAGACAAGATAACACGCATACAAATATATGCATGTGTTGTAATAAAAAAATAAATTTATACTGTTAAGATTAATGCTGTGGAGACGCCCACTAATTAAAATAGGTGGGTCAGTGAGATATATAAAGGTATCAATCACCAATACCGGGGGAGTTCTGCAACGACCGCCAAATAAGCAAGACGCCTATGTTGCCTCCAGTAAGACATGCAACACGCCACCTGCCGGAATATCTCCAACTGAAGTATCTCTGAAGACATGTAAATATGTATATAATATTTCTTCCTAATATATTATTGTATACCTTTACTTTCGTGTTCTTGTTAATTATTTGTGCATACACAACAATCAGATTTTTAAATTAGATTCAATTGAACTATTAAAATGTTCAATACTAAATAAAAAATAGTTGCTTATATCTGATTTTAAAAAATTAGATACAAGCAAATATTTTTACAAATCTTCTCGCCTTATACTTTTCTGGACACAATTTTGCTTCGCTAATCAGACTTGACAGTTTTGCAACTGGATTTTCCTTTGTACTTAATATCAGTTCTAAAGATTCTTTTATAGCACATGGGTAATTCTGAGAATTTTCGTACTGATACCGTGGAATACTTCAGATGTGCTACCGTTCTGATGAATGGGGTCAGTTTAATGGATTAATTAAGCATGTAAAAAGCATCATACTTCAATAAGCTTCTGACCTTCAACCCTGACTTGAAATTAAAGACTTGCATCAAATCAGGTGTCGCTGCAAAAATGGGTTCATCATTCCACCGCCCCAGAATGTATCTCACTCCTGACGCTATACTTCACTCTATAAGAATCAAATACGACCTAAAATGGAGTACCGTTTCCACATCTGGAGAGGAGTCGCTCGGGGCCCCCTATCCTCTCTTGACAGAGTTCAAAACCGGCTTCGTAATCTAGTAAATCACCTTTTCTCCTCTCTGCAATCTCACAGAAGAGACGTTGCGAGCCTGGCTCTTTTCTGTTATTTTCACGGCAGGTACTTGGAGTTTCAATCTATGCCCCCCTCTCCCCACCGCCAAACATTCACAAAAAGCACTAGTCTAGCCATAACCATTATACATAATTCCCCTCCACTCTGTGCCTAAATCTAAATGCAAGTTTCATGACCAAATCTTTCTTAGAACTGACAGGCTATGGAACAGTTCCGTTAGCCTGGTTTCCAGCTGACTGCTACAGTCTCTAGTCCCATGTACACATGTTCTTGTTGAGCCGTTCCATTGAATAGTAAATTTTTACCCAATTCCCTCCGCTAACGATTACTACGCTGTGGTCTCAGTGACCATCGTACACTTATTAACTCTTATATCCTAGTAGCCTTTGGGTCTCGATAAGTGTGAATTTGTAAAAAAAAAAAAAAAAATTGTTTCGAAACTTACGCAATCATAGAATGATTTAAAGCCATAACTTTATGTAAAAGAATTTATAAAACAAAAAGACAGTGATATTTAAAACGTTGTCTACATAATTTACCGAAGATGCGCATAGTAGTGCGAATTAAAAATATAAATTACTAATTCTCATCTAAAATATTCTGAATATTTTAAATTACGATTAATGGTTGACGGAACTATAGCATGCTACCCCTGTGAATGAAAGAACAGATTCCTGAGTTCGACAGAAGGATTCCCGAGTCTGACAAGATACGCCTGAAGAAGCTCGGAGATTACATCGATTGAAACGTTGTACGAATAATACTCAAAATGAGAACAGTAGTCCAAGTAATCCTAATTATCAATCCTTATTAAAAAAAACCCCAGAAACTTCATGAAGTTTATTAATGTTATTAAACAATGGACAATAAAAAGTTGAATAAGCCAAAAATACGTAACGCGAGGTCTCAAATGCATTAGGATTCAATGTTACAAAAATACTTACGTTTCGTAACTGGTTAGTTCCAAATTGCTCTTCGTGACGCGGGGAGAAACCGTTTGATTAATGCCCAAGAATCAAGTTCAAATCTGGAAACATAAAAAAGGAACATAGTAAAATATTTGCCTACAGGTGTCGTTTTCTGAATAACTTAACCTTATCTCAGTCTGACTCACTCAAAATATGAACTCTCAGCTCAGCACAAAGACTATGTAGTGAAACGGGGGACATCGGAAAATCTGAATATCAGCCAAAAAACTGTTTACCAATCTGTCACCCGGTCAATCTTCCTCTATTGCTGCGAAACGCGAAAGTGGAATCATTTCACTGCTGGTTCGACCATCTCTTAATTCCTGTTCTTCGTCAGCACTTCAACCTGGAGTCACTACCGTCTAACTTTATGCAACAATGTCTTAAATAGTTCATGCATTTAACTCGTCGCACAGAAAAAGAATTGAAAGTAGGTTATAATTCATCCTTACTTCTCTGCCTGAGTGCAGGAAGAACCTGCATAACAATCATAAAGGAAGGGAGGGTCGATTCTCAAGTCAACAGATGGGCGGTCTTCGACAGTTAAATTGCAATTGGTTATCCATCTCGTGCGACATTGTTCGGAATCGCGTGCATGAGGCGAGATGTAATGCTGACCGAAGTGAATACCGCATCAACAACAAGGTTGCAGTAGCTGGTACACGCTAGATTTTTTTTTCGGTTGTTATGATTAAAAAAAATTCTTGATTTCAGCTCCGAATTCAAAACGTTTTTACCTGAATCTGGTGTGGCGTTCCTGCTAGTTGAATTGAATCGGTTTTTTTCAAAGGGAGGAAGTTCCTAAGGGATTAAATTCACAAGTGGTCCTCAGTCGTATGTATTAGATATGGCGACTTTTTTTACAGGCAGATATCGCCATCGTCCCACATACAGTGCCGGGAAGTGATAGTGACTAAGTGGTTAACGACACGAACTGAAAACTTTATGTAAAAATGGGTATGCCATGTTCGAATCCAGTGGTTTCCTCTACTTCAGTGTATGTGGACATTATTCACTGTTTTGGATCAAGTAAAGATTAGATACCCCTTAGACTGGCGAACATTTCAAGTGACACCGGTTGTTCGACCTTGACATTTACGTTGGTTGTTTGTAAACACGTCAAATAGCAGACATGGTCGAATGTTTGAGAGCAAAATTTAAAAAAATATATATTTACAAAACTTTTAAAGATTTAAAAGAAAAAATATATTTACAAAACATTTTCTTTAATATTAAATATTTACAAAACATTTCAGGATTAAAATAAAAAACAAACATTTTTCTGTTTACGCAAAACGTTTTAATATAAGTAATAAAGCGAACGTATTTAAACAAATATATTTTAATAAATGGGTATCTTTCTGAGTGCGTTCTTTCCATATATTTACAGAACTTTTAATAAAACTAATAATAATAATAATAATAAATAAATAAATAAATGGTAATTTTTTACGACGTGCCCCAGCATATGATAAACAGTCCAACCTCCGTATGTTTAGAACAGCTTTCGGAATAAACACCTCCCAACCTCAAATGCCGTTCTTAACATGGAGTGGTTGGGAGTGTTTATACTACGCTGGGACAGGTCGTAAAATAATACCAAATAAATAAGTAAACCGACATTATAACTGAGAATTTCGGATCATGTCAATTAAAAAATACATAATTAAAAAAAATAAATAAATACAATTAACCAAACTTTTTAATGGCAGAAACAAATATAAAATAACTGACTTGTGCGGATTTTTGCGACCAAGATTATTTTTATGTGTGTTTTTAAAATCTTTCTTTGTGCGTTTTTAATACAATTCAATATTTATTTAAAGTGCGATGTATGTAGGTGGTCAGTGAAGGAGAAATCCTTTTAGACCCAGGCAATTTTTATGCATAATAAAATCACAAGTATAAACAATCGAGATTTAAAAAAATATTTTATTAACATATCTTTTATAACTTTTATTTTTATAAAGATGAAGTGTGGTATCACAAAATACAAATCTTTTTATAATTTTAATTTTTATTTTAACCGCCCCCCCCGCCACAAAAAAACTTGCTATTTGTTTAGTTCTCCATGAAGACAAATTAAGCACAAGTAGGTTTAGCGTCCGAAATTTTCAGTTTCTAATGTTTTGTAATTAATATAGTTAATTTTTTTCTTTATTATTATTATTATTATTATTAGTTTTATTAAAGTTCTGTAAATATATTAAAAAACGCACTCAGAAAGACACCCATTTGTTTTAATATATTTTGTTAAATTTACGTTCGTTTTCTTACTTACACAAAAAGTTTTGTGTAAATAGAAAAAAAGTTTTTTTTAATCCTTAAACGTTTTGTAAATATTTAATATTAAAAAAATGTTTTGTAAATATATATTTTTTCTTTTAAACCATAAAAAGTTTTGTAAATATATTTAAAATAAAATCTTGCTCGCGAACATTCGACCAATACTGCTATTTGACGTGTTTACAAACAACCAACGGCAATGTCAATGTCGAACAACCGGTGTCACTTGAAATGTTCGCCAATCTTTGTCTTCTGCTGCGGGGTATCTTATCTTTACTTGATCCAATGTTTTTATGCCCAAACCATCAAACTGAATTTACATAAGGAATGACATGAATCTATGACAAAGTTAAATGCCTTCATCTGATAACGGTGTTTATGTTTTATCAGTAAAAGAAAAGCAAAATTACCGTTATATGTCAAACTATAGAGTGCGTGTTTCGTAAATGTTAACAGCAACATTAAATAGATGAATAGACCATCTATCTCGGATAAACCTTTCTTATAGTGTGTGTGTGTGTGTGTGTGTGATATATACATATATAGTACGACACATACCAACAAATTGACCAGCGTTGGTGAGTCGTAATGACTTACTATATTTTAATTAATGCAGCTTTCGTATTTATTATTATAAAGCAAATTATCTATTGATTATATTGTACCCAATATACATATAGTAATGATTTCAAAGTTTAAAAAGTGTCTTCAGTGCTATCAGCTAAAATCAGAACCAAAACATTCAGCACTCTAGGCTGAGTCGTTTTTGAACTTCAACTTTCCTCGTTACCGTCTGAACCATCGCCAAATAGATAAAAAAGGCTAAAAAATTAAGCAAGTTCAAGCTAAAATATATATGTACGCATGCTCAGAAGTTAGTCGGTTTAATGCTGCCAAGTTCAACCGTTTTTATTTCAATTTTAACCCTTAGCGACAATTTTTACAGGCTAAAAAACCAAATCGAAAGTATTCCCGAGGTCCAAATAATCTATATATAAAGTTTGTAGATCAAATATCTAGAACGGGGTTTTGTAGAGAGGTTTCGAACACACACACACACACAGAGGATATCTCTCTTTCTCTCACACACATAACACGTCCTTGTGACAGAATGTTTTCATTCTAAACTCTATACAATCATGCACAATGGAGAAACTATGCACAACTAGAATTAAACACACAGTTAAACGAAACCGATAATCTAAAAATAAACCATAAAATAAATTAATTAATAAATGCTCGTTTTTCAAAGAAACATGCAAATTAGTTAATCTTCATGAAGTCGCTTGCATATCCACGACTGAGTATATTAAGTTACTTTTTCTATTAAAAAAATTTAGTAAAACTAAGTTTCTAATATCAATGTCAAAGCGAGAAAAAAGAACTTGTGTGTGTATAGGTATGTGTATTTGTATATGCGGGTATGTATATGTATGAATGTGTTAACAAATGCAATCATATCTAAAATACAGGAAAACTAACCGGCAATATTTTTATTGAATTATCTCCCTTTCACTGGGCCGAGTGTAATAAATTTCTACTTGAGTCCCTATAAAATTAATTATACTATATTGATTTATATACACCTTATCTATAAAAGCGAACGTGTCTGTGTGTCTGTGTACATTTCCCTACGCAATAACTGTCTACAGACTCGAAATTTGATATAAAGGGTACTGAGATTTGGGAAAATCGATGAGATCGGTTGAAGTTCGACCTTTCAGACGACAAATATCGAAAAATTGGCTAAAAACATTAATATCTTCACCTGCAACTGGGCACTTTTCTACAGGGGCGGGGTCGCTTTTGTCGCCGATATTTTTTGAAAGTCATCCTCTCCTTTCGATTGCCCAGCCTTGATTCCGGTTTGGCGGTGGTCGTAACAGCAAATACGTCCGTTCTTTTCCTCCTTCGCGGTACGGGTTCGAGCCTGCCTTCCTACTACCACTTTTTTTTTTTGCTCAACAGACACCTCCAAACACTCGGGCAACGCCGGGCGTAAATGCTAGTTAATATTAATAAATTACCAAACAATTTAGCCTTCTAGGGAGCGTATAAAAAATAAATACAATTTATAAAAAGTAAAGAATTAATTTCGTACTTTCAAACTATGTGAACCCTTTTAGATATAACTAGTAAACAGATTGCAAAAAATAAATAAACACTAGATAAATAAATAGTATTATATGAATGATTTGTTGGTAGAATTTAAACATTTTTAATTGAAGCGTTGAATATAACCAGCCAAGCTTTACAATAAGAACCAAGATGGCTGCCGGAATAAACACACGATGCTGAGTCGTCTATAAACTTTCTTTTTTTTTTATCCAATACTAGCATGCCGCTCGGCATTGCCCAGTCGTAAAATACGCTTAAGTATTATATTTTGATTAATGCAGATTTCATATTTATTATATTGGACCCAATATATAGTAATGATTTAAAAAGTAAAAAAAAAAAAAAAAAAATGACTCGTGTGCTACCACCGAGAATCGAAACCAAAACGTTTAGCTTAAGATTTCCTTTTTCCTTTTACGTTAATGCGTGAGCTATGAAGACATGATTGCTGCAAGGCTAAAAGTTAAAACATGAACCAACAGCTATTACGTTACGCATACATATCAAAGTCAATTCCATTTTTTAAAAAAATTTTCACACTTTTGCACCAATTTTCCCTGGCTAAAAACCAAATATAAAGGTTCGCATGGGTTCAAATACCCTATATATTAAGTTTTATGCCTGTAGACCAAACACTAACAGGGTTTGATAGGCAAATTTTTAAAAACAAATATATATATATATATATATATATATATATAGAAGAGGTTTGTGTTTACGCGAATATTATGAAAGTATAAATCCTGTAGAATATCTGCATGAATATAATTACATGTTAACTAAAGATGATCATCTCATAAAAAAGCGAAAAAACTAATTAATTCCGTTGCCTGGAAAAAGGACCAACGAATGTTTCACACTTCCAATACTTTTGTCATCGAAATTTGTGAAATCGTTAATTTTCAATCAAAACGATTAACTGCCTGCTCTAGTCGGAGGCCCAGCGCGGTGCGGTGTACCTGGAGGAAACTGCACATGCATTCCAACAATGATAGTCCACAATATATTGTAGTCTACATTGTACTTGTGAATTTACTGTTGATTTTATAAAATTCTTTTTATATAATGGCTTGACATGAAGTTTAAAATACCAAAGTCAAGTATTATGGTACAATTGCGCTCTAAGTAGAAACATTCATTTCGAACGCTCCCCCATCTCATCAAAAATCTATTCTGATATCATACGTTGGGTCTTTATTTGTATGGTAATAAAACTTCTCAAATGCACTTATCATGTTAGGCTGTATAAGGATGTTAACTTTGGTCAAAATTGGACTATTGTTTCTTTAATCCGATTTCTTTTCGATTATCAATTTTTGATACTTATCGGAGGCATTTCGATACAAAACCTAAGTAAGAACACTCCCAGACATATAAAGTATCATGGAATTTCAGAAAATGTCAACAGCCGTTTCTGAGTCTATAAGGAATGAACTCGCTCATACAAAATAACTTTTATATACAAGTGGAAATATAGTAAATAAGATATTTATGCACATGTCTATTTAGAAAAAATAGTGAAAAGAGTACTGAACGAAACTTGTATGAAGAGGTTAGTGCACGCGAAAATGAAAATGCGCCTCATGTTCTGATTTTAATTTGCTTACCTCAAAACATTCAATTTGAGATTTCGTTTCCACTTTTCAAAAATTATATTCTATTTGCATAGTTTTCTAAATCTGTGCAGATAGAAGTTGCTGAAAGCTTGTTCTACAACCAAATATCCAATCTCATAAGATTATTGCAAAGTTAAATACCCCCGTCTGATAACAGAGTATATATTCCATCTTAAAGCACTTAAATAACACCAACTGCATTATTAGTTGTAAACTTATACGGTGACCAAATGTTCATAAAATTTTATAGCAAAATTAAATACTAGTAGAAGGACAGCATAGACGCTGATTAATTTCCTTTTCTCTTTCTCATTTTATATATATATATATATATATATATATATATATATATATATATATATATATATATATACATACATACACACTAGCTGTATATACTCGGCGTTACTAAGCTGAAACATTAGTAGGCGAAGGGTTTAGTCAAATATTAAAGATACACCGAATATTCTACTTTCTCATGATTTTCCTGAAAGTAAACCACATTGGATTTATGGACGCATAAAACACATTTTCGTCTATAAAAATTTCAAGGGAAGTAAATCTTATAGCTTAAAAAGGAAATAACTCATAGCTTAAATGAATAAACTTAGGTTTTTAAAGGCAACTGGTGTCTGCTAATAACAATCTTTTAAATAAATTAACATGGAGCTAATGATTATAATAGATTTTTTTTTAAAATGTAATACGCAACTGAGGTCACTTCTTGATTTCCCTTGAATAAATAGTATACGTGGAAATCAACTATTTATTTTACCTAATGCTTGGTGGGACTAATCTTTCCTTTCTCAAATGTGATAACCCTATATAGGGATTTGCATTATATATATATATATATATATATATATATATATATATATATATATACATGTATATATATATATATACTGGCTTGAGGTAGTTGTATGTCTAGCTGCACTGATGAGCTGTGATACAGCGGACAATGCTGTATGTGGATGACATATATATATATATATATATATATATATATATATATATATATACACGTTTGTGTGTGTGAAGCATAAATGAAAACCGTAAATTAAAATTTACATATAAAATTTATTTTTCTGCAGAATACCTTAAAGAGAGATAATTCTTATTCCGGAGTTTCAAAGAATGCAAAATTCTTTTATTCCGGGGAAAGAAATGTTAGCAAATTTATACACATAGCAAAGCTAAAAAATTGCTGGTTTTAAAAGAAAAAAATAATTAAATAATAAACAAAGAGAGAAAATGAGAAAAAAATCCGTTTTCCTAGATTCAGTCGTCAAAAAAATCTCATTCGACAAAACCTAGAAGTTATAAGTAAAAAAAGCCTCTTATTCAATATATATTTAATAGTGAAAGATCGACGAATAGCATTGAAAATAAATTTACATAAGTTACTTTTAGAGCCGAACAAATGAAAAAAAAACAGAGGGATTAAGGGTGTCGAAATTATTATCATCACTTCCTTAGAAGATCACTTCGACATATAAAAACATTACCAATACAAAGACAAATAAAAGCAACAAAAAATGAGAAGAGAAAAGATCTGGTTGATAGAAACAAACAAACAATTTTATTAAGAAAAGAAAAAAAAGAAACTTAAAGCAAAAAAGTTCACGAGCTGTCTGCTGACGAGATTTTACTGTCAGTTACAAAGAAAGTCCTTTGCGTGGTAACAATTACGAAGGAGATAGAAAGACTGGTTGAGAAGGCCTTTTTACTGACTACTGTGATATGAAATTTCAACCAACGTAGGTTTTTTAGAAAGGTCGAAATACTTTAGCAAACTCGAAATGAGTTCGCTCCTTTGTATGCAATTTGTGTTTATACCAGTAGCCATCTTGGTTCATTTTGTAATGTCTTTTTTTAAATGAAAGTCCTCGAGTAGATTAGTTGAAATAGCTGCAGAAAGATAACTTATCTAAAATAATGTTCTGAGCGTGTTCTTCATGGCGATGAATTTATTTCCTCATTTTACCATAAGAATAACCTGTAAAGAAATGCACATAGTTCTTTGTATAACAACGTTCTCTGGACAGGCAGGGAGTCCGGTAAAAAATCTTCCTCATTCTTTCTTTGAGTCAGGTCTGAATAGAAATATTCTTTTGATTTGGCTTAAAAAAACTGCAGCTTGAGACGTATCTATTTTCTTCAAGCCTTATAAGAAAATATCTCGTATAGTGATACACACTTCCAATTCAATTTTTCCAAGTGAGAATATTTTTCACATGTGACTTCTCTCCTGCAAGCTGGTATTTTTCCGACATATTTAACTACTAAGTCCTGTAAAGATTTTTTTTTGATTTACTTGAAGTAGATTTCTCTCAGCGAGATACGAATTCGTCAAGTAACTTACACGCAATCACTTCAACACTATAAACTTCGCCAGGTAACTTAGATGAGTTCACTTCAACATTTTTACGTCCTGTTTAGATGAAGAGAAGATGACCCTTTAAATGTGCTGACGTCATAAATTCGAATTGCCAATTTCAGTTTGAATTTTATCATGAAACGCGGGAATACACAGATCAATCAACAAGCAGAAATTAGTCACATGACTAACAACATCAGCAGCAGTTAAGCAAATTCAAGAGAGAGGAAAAAGAGGGAAAAGTAATATATATATATATATATATATATGAATTCTATATGAGGGAGAAAAGAAGAAAAAAAAAAAACACTAAACATCTCCCATATTACAGAGAAAAAGAAATCTATCTGCAAAGAATTGCAGAATAAAAAATATATCAACGAATTAGAAGCAAAGTAGCTTTTTCCTTTATAGCTTTGATTAGGTATAACTTATTTGAGATCATTTTTGCCAACAAAGTAGGGGTTTCTCATTGTTAAACTTACAACCTCCAAAATACTAAGATGGTTTGGAAAGGGCCTTGTGTATAATGAGAATGCAACTCCCAGAGGTATACCTCATCACACACAATTTTTTTATAAAGGTGCTATCTAATGGATATCCTGTAAATTTGTGCGCACCCGAATATGTCCAGTTAACATCGAAATGTGTTCTGCAAATGCCCAAATGCGCCCGTTAATATATTTCTTATAACTTCCCGTAACTTACGAACACATCCAGGGACATATTGCATCGCTGACTGTCAAGTTTTGAAGAGTACAGCCAACATAATAAGCCTAACACTGGCATTCAAGTTTATATACCACTAAACTTGTTTGTAGTGTGAAAAGTATATCTTTCTGAAAGACTGGGAACGTAGTTCTAGTGCTAAAACTCACACGGGATTATGCCACATAAAACAACGAGATCAAACGTAATTTGTTGAAAAAAACATTACTAATAGAACTAACAAAAGGAAGTTTCAAATGAACTGGACACTTAGCTGAACCAAAGAATATATTGGCATTAAATTTCACAAGTTTTCGATGAACACACTTGGAAATTATGCCCCCAGAAAAACCATAAGAATATCAACCATTTTTCTAAAATTTAACTAAAAGTTTCGCTGTGCAAATCTGACGAACTCTAAGCACTTGTACCCCCCTCGACGTAGATACCATCGACAAGCAGCAAAATCCCACCCCTACACTATAGGGATTCATAGATGCCGGAAAACCTACTTAATAGTTTCTTGCCTATAACTGCTAGATTATGGAATTCCCTCCTGGGTCTGCTACCATGACTGTACTGGTGTGCATAAGTTTAAATGTCACGTGAACAAACATCTCGCTGCTCAAATCCTTTCATAGTGTTCCTGTAAATTTGATCCCAAATAGTAGCCCCTTATGTTCAAGTGGCACTGCACCTTGTTTGAGGTGGAATAACAAAACAAAACAAAAAAATAATGAGGGCCCAGTGAACCAGGGTCGAGTCAAACTGATCTTGGTATTCATAGAGGTAAAGGAATCTCAATATACAGGTCCCACATACAAGTCTGTAAAAGTGTATAACAGTGAAATTCTGTCCTTTCTACTAAAGGGTTTAAAAAGGGTAAAAAGGCATTCTATTTAACTTCAAGAGTTACTTGCCTCGTGGCAGGATATTAATGACGTTATGTATTGTCCACACAACGCAATAACAAGAGGATCTAAGAACTCTACTGAACAACAAAAATTCCTTAACAACTATTACAAATATTTGTTAGGATAACATCCAAAGGTCGCCCATTGCCACCTTATCAACCTGCAGTTCTTCTTGCGAAGTTCACCTTTAACGTTGTTAAATTAGTGGCGCGACCGCTACTTTCTATCATTGCCTCATCATAAACGGAGATCGGCAGATAGAGGCGAGGCCCTCTTCCATTATTCCATACTTATTATATGCAATCTTAAACAGCTCGCCCCGAGCACTTATTTTTTCAAAATGAACCTATTGACCGCTGAGGACACTCGATTAAGAGCACCCTTGGATGAAAACTACCAACCGCACACGCAGCGACTCGAAAAGGGTCCGCAGGGGATGGCGATGAGGGTCAATGGACACGTGTGAGAGATCCAATTAGGTATTCAACCTGAAATTAACAAACTTATTGGCCAATTTCATAAGTTCCAGAAAAATTGTTCCCCGGAAAAGCAGTCCAAATTTTTTTAGCGGATTATCGGATATTTTGCATGGAACACACGTGATCCGTGAACCACCGGTTGGACAGAACTGATCTATTCGACATGTTAACCATCTACTTGACAAACCTCTAGATATCTAGGGCATATTTGTAGAAAATGCCTTCCACTTTGCAATAAAATATAAGACGTATCTAAGTGTTGCGTAAAGTGAGAGGGCGACACCAATTGAGAAATAAACCATCCAAATGATTTTGTAAACTTCATTCCACCCGGGATGCCGCTGGCGTTTATGCTAATATCATCGCACTCGCATGGTAATAGATTAAAAAAGCAGTCTCCAATGGTATCAATGTGTCACAAAGATTAACTGTTCCTAATGCCTCTTATAAAGGAAACGAACGCCGGCTGTTAAAGTAAATTATATTTTTTGCCACTTATTCAATTATAAGATCGGAAATGCAAACACGGTTTGACTACTCGAGCAGCTAAGCTAATATGAAGAACACCCCATAAGCAGTGGTCACATTACAAAGAAAAGTATCACCGCACGTTGTTATCTGCGACAAGCGTGTGTTTTAAATGGTTTTGCTAATGGCGTCAGGTTATCGACGCAGAGTGTGGTCTTAGCAATTCCAATTGAATACATAACAGTTTCTGTTAGGTTCTATTATGTACTATACCTGGAAAAGTACAAATCTGTTATAACTGATCATTGTTCCAGGTGTAAATTTTTTAACAAAATAATTCCTTATATATATATTAGGGTACAGGTGGGGCTTATACTTGTTTGTCTGACGCCACCATTTCTTTTCATCGCAGTTTCAGACAGTGGCTGATATACAATGGTTTTTTTTTTTTTGCATAAAATGACACGATGCAGAGTATTTTCCAAGGTTTTATTTTGGAGATAATTAACTCAGGAGAGAGAGACTTATGTTTACTTAGCCAATTGACTCAAGTGAAAGGAATGACGCACACGGACAGATACATCGAGCTAACATTTCACTTAGTTTATCAAGTTTGCTACACTATTGGCTAAATGCCTCGTGCAACCCATGGCGGCCTTGTATTATTCACCGTCCCACGATTAGATTCCACAGGTAGATCGATTTGAAAACCTTTGTTTCTTCCAGCTCGCAAAACGTGATGTCATTAATCATATCACTGTTTTGTCTACGGTGTCATGTCAGTCATATTGCCTCAACGCTGAGAACAGTGTTAATTTTAACAAGGATCACACTGAGTGCATAATAACCCAAATTTGCAAAGTAGAACTAACTAATCCGTAATATGTAACACCAAGTGTCACAAGCTGTGTCCTTATTGCGTCACACCTTTCGCTGGTGTTACTTACTGGTGTCATTTTATCGGACAACGGCCGTGATTGTATTTATCTTTCGGTTTTTAAAGGTATAAATCAAGGTTACGTAAAGAAATACCAGGAAAAAAGTGCCACTCTCCCCTACATCCCAGTGTAGTAGTTAATAAAAATGATCGCTTGTAAGAATTATTTGAATATTTTCGCCTACGATCTCCTCAATAGGCAAATTATATACTTCAGGACCTTTTATTCACACTTGCACTAGAAAGAGGTCCACGCGGATACTACAGGAAACTTTTTCACCGCTGATTTCGATTGAACCAAAGTGAGGTTGCGTTCTCAATCAGAATTCTTGATCCTTGGAATCAATTTTCAAGTGAAGTATTAAATGCACCAACAACTCAAGGCAAATTTATTGAAGTGGTGGCGCATTGTGTTCTCTTCTCTAAATTTTTACCATCTTTTCCTTACACGGCATTAAAGCACAATTGTTTTATTTTTTGCTAAATAAACTGAATTGAATTAAACTTGTGGAGGATGGTTCCTTACGGGAATTTGTTGACATTGGGTTTTAAAGCAACCGTGTTGTGATCTCCAGAGATGCAGTTCCGTTGTAACGTGTTCCGCAAGAAAGAAGCCCTTGTGAAGAAGCCCTCTTTATGGTGATTTCATTTGGCGTTAGGAACACAGTTGAAAAGCGGACATTTTTCGTTGTAGGAGCAAAACGAGTTCTTGCTGCGAATATTTTACAAAGTACAAACCGATTGAAGCTCAGTCGAACACTTTCTATAGAACGAACGATGCAGTATAAAGAGACTACAAATTTCTTTTTCGATTAATCGACAGTAAGGAACAGACAAGACTACCCCCACTAGACTTCAAAGTCAATTTTGAACTGCTTTTCGTCAAGACGGTTATCTTTCGCTCTAAAGGTCCTGGATATGGCCATAAACTATATCCGGTGGTGAGCACCAGCTTGCGGGCTTTGGGGAGTGTGGAGCTACTCTTTAATCGTATTGCCCCCAGGTCCACTGACCCGGAGTGGTAGTACCTGTCAGGGCCCCAACTATGGGTTAAATAGAAACCGACTTATAAAAAAACAAAAACAAATATATTCTATTAAAACAAGTTCTTCAAAATCACTGGATTCGGCATTAAATAACCTGAAAAGGGTTGATATGCCGTAAAACGAAAACAACCAACCAACTATCGCTCTAAAAATTTTCTCACGCCTGAGATTATTCTCTATCTCTACCAATCTACTATCAGACTATGTAAGGAGTACTGTTATATTTGAGTTGGTGAATCTCTGTCCCATTCAAGGGTTCTTGATAATGTACAGAAATGTATCTGAAGTTTATTCTTCTCTGCAACCTCTCCTACAAATATGATATTGCTAGTCTTAGTCTTTTTTATCAATACTATTATGGCATGCGCTGTCCAGAATCCCTACTTTTGTTCAAACTCGTTTTACTCGTTGATCTAATGGTCTCTAATTCGTTGTTTTTATATTTCATTGTAATAAAGTTTCGTATAAGTAATCAGATTGTTGTACAAATAAACCAAAAATAACTGGTCACAAGAAAGTTCATACTCCGCACGAGTATCCATGAATTTCAAAACGACTAAGACATCCGATTTAAACAATAAACATCAATATATAATATAATCGAAAACTATATTAAAATATTGTAAAACATTACTGTATAGTGAAAATACACGCGGTAAAATGCAGCTAAACGTTACTAAATAGAAAATATAGCGTTATATGAACTTTGTTTCCGAATATTTTACCAATCTACTTTTATACACACACACACACACACACACACACACACACACACACACACAACTATTTTCCACCACCTATGTACAACGTCATTACTCAAACTATTCCAGTAGTCGGTAACACGTGATTATGTGCTTTAAATTGGAATTTTAAATAAAAAATAACGGTTTTGTTTAGTTATTAAGATTTGGCTTCCAATGCATTCGAAAGTATAGGTCACCCGACGAGATCATATTTTGACCGAAATGATAGCGCTGTTATCGTCGTGATATAATGGAATTTGTTTACTAAAAACTGAATAAAATACCTTGCTCGTTTTATTAAGCATTATCACTAACTTCGTTAGATTCATTGGTATATATATATTTATATATATATATATATATATATATATATATATATATATACACACTTCACTTTATCACAATTAATCGACACACAAAAGTTATCGATTATAACACGTGCCTTTAAGTGGCGAAGACAAGCAAGTCAGACAACCATCTCAGAAATTAATGAGAAAGGAATTGTCCACTCTATAATAAGTCAATAGTTGTGTTTTTTTTTCTTTAGATCATCAGAAATGCTAAAAAATTTACATGAAAAATTAAATTACTGATGTAATTCTAATGTTATACAAATATTTTAGTAATATAACTAGATAAAGAATAGCAAGTGCGAACGCCTGCGTAGCATATTTTCTACCGCTTTTGATGACTGATGTACACTAGTGTAAGTTAAATGACAAAAATGTCCACGCGCAGAAAAGTCCAAGAAAATATAAAACATTAGTTCAGTACTTACCTTGGAAGACAAACTCTTCGAACGAAAAGCAGTTTTGTTCGCTTGCTGTAGTCGTATATGCAACTTTGGAATTTTCTTTATATTCGCGTTTATAATCAGTGACAATGTATTGTTTATTCAATCGATATTATTTATTCAATCGATATAACTTGATTTATTGATACGAAAATGGCAGCTTAGGAGTGTGGGAGTTAATTGAAATATGTGTTAAGATTTTGTTCTCAGCGCTCAGAAAATATATACGATATATTTCATGTGTTTGCTTTAAAACTGTATCATTTATAGCAAACCTGCTTCCCAGATGACTATAACATAGTCGTTTTCAAGTCTAATGTAAACAAATTCTTGCTGAGCAGTCCTCTTAAATAATTTAATCTACCCATTGCCGATCAACACAATGTTGCCTCAGTCTATCCGACGCTCATTAGCCGCTTATCCTTGAGTTGCTTTAGAACCGGGATAGCGGTGAAATCATTGATTGATTGATTGAGTATTAAATAATTGTGGCGAAAAAGTTCATAGGAAAACTGATAGGAATATAAATCGTTTAAAGGAAGACACAATCATAACATTTAATTATCTATCTTAAATGAGACTTTTATGAAGTATGAAATACCGGAAAGAAATGCCAATGCATTCGTTAAAAATTAAAATTATATGTAATACTAATAATATCAACGGACTGGAGAATATAACGATCTAACGCCACATAACCAAGTAAAGATAGATAAGAATCATGATAGTGTGCATTAAACAACTGATGATCGCTAATAACTATTAGATGAGACAATTGCCTATCTCTTAAGAAGATGGTTTAGGAAAGATAAAGTTCAGCTTTACTCTAGTCACGCATAATGTACAGTTCAGGTGATCAATAAATGAGTTTAAATAAATCGTCCCTAATTTGTGTTGTGATTCGGCTTTAAAGATTGATATGCCGTAAAACGGTAATAGAAACAAATGCGAAAGAAACATTAATCTATAATGGCCAACAGCCACACAAACAAGAGAAAGAAAAGCATGTTGTCATAATATTTGTTATTTGCATATAGATAAAGTATAATTAGAACTTTCTATTTAAAAGTATATAGAATTGAAAATGCTGTTATCGAAATCATCTATCAATTTCCACACGAAATACGAGTCATGTCTAGTCACGAAATAGGCACATATTTGGCGAGTAGAATAAAGAACTACTGACCTTGTGGATATGATTTGGAGTGTATCAGGAAAAATATTCTTATTTAATTTAAATGTATGCACCTACGTCCAATTGAAATACGAGGCGTATCCAATAGACACAAATTTTGGCGGGAATAATGTAGAATTATTATTAGTATGGATAAGAGTAGTGCTAAAAATTCAGAAGTTGCAGTTGTTTCAGTGTATCAGGGATAACATATGCTTATTTACGGATCAAGTCGTATTAAAGGTGAATTCTCGAGAAATTAGAAAATAGTACAGGACCGTCTGACTAGTCCTCTTTCGGTTTACTGTTGAACCGAAATAGCAAACTCAACTAGCATAACAATTATTTCATTATTTGATATTAAAGTATGTCTAAAGAAAGTATCGTTTGTACAGAAATAATTAAGAAATTGAAGATGAAATAAATATCAAAGGACTTAATTATTATTACTATTGATTTTAGACCAAGTCTAAGTTAAATATCATTTGTATACAAATATATAGGAATTGAAGATGGTGGACTAAATGCGTGTACTGAATTTTTCGTGAAATATGAGGCGTGTGCAGTCCGAAAGATTTGGCGCGAAAATGTAGAATTATAAATAGTATGGAGAAGAACAAGAATTCTGAAAATGTATCCCTTGGTCCAGTGTCCTGGGCAAAATGTGTCGAATGGCGGATTGGACCACATCTTTTATGTCGAATCAAATAATGTAATTATTAATACTATTGCTTTTGAACAGCATCTAAAGTAATTTACATTTGTATAGAACTAATGATGAAAAATATAAAAATGATTGATAATACGACCATCTATGCTTTTGTTTGTAATACAGCCGGTCAAAAAAATACGCAAGCATAGCATTCTTTTGTAGCATCTACATTTTGTGCTGGCTATGAGAAAATCATGGAGAGAGAGAGAGAGAGAGAGAGAGAGAGAGAGAGAGAGAGAGAGAGAGAGAGAGAAAACAATATCACGACAGCTGCTGGTGAATTTTAGAATGGAATTCTAGATGCGACGAGCATATTTCAATTAATTGACAATTTGTATGCTTGTTTGCTAACAAGAAACTTGACAACATAATCTATTCTCTTGAAACGATTTTCACTGTTCACATATAAAAAGCAGCATATGTAAATGTATCGCGATATACTGCACATTCTACAGAAATTTAGTTTTAAACCTATCAAACAACTTGTATAATTTTACGTAAACACATGCGTCATGCATTGACACACCGGTCCTTATATTTGACACTGTCCTCGAAGGTCTAAGGTCTAGATTGTCAAAACAACTTGGTATGAGGATACTTTTCCCTACAAGTAAACCTTGACTAAATATTCAAAATAACACAGTATTCATCGCCAAAATAAAATATTCTCTGTATAACTTACCCATATTGGCTTTTATGAGAAATAGTGTATTCAACCAGACTAAGTGAATTCTTTTCCAGGAATCAAACAAGATCAATAGACCAAAAAGAAAGTTATACCATAGCACATGCAAATGGTCAATTGAGGAGAGTAAAATTATGTTCTTAACTACTTTATTAACAGTGTTTGAGTTGTAAAGGAGAACTTCAATGAAATATTTGAATATCCATGCATTTCATATAGAAACCAAGTTTTAGACCCAGGAAGCCCCTCGATTTTTGAGAACCCAGACAAGTAAAATGAAAAAAAATTGGATTATTTGGACTAATGTCTCCATCTCCAGTAGTATTTCCCACATTTTCGGCCGATGTAAACTCGGACCTTTTTCAGGTGTATCTTAAACTCGGGAATCCGCACAGAAGTTCGAACGGAATCCTTTATTTAATTCAATAGGGCAGTATACACTCGTCCCGTCAGCCATGACCGAATAAAAATCTATCTATCTATATATATCTATAAAAGTGAACGTGTCTGTGTGTGTGTCTGTACATTTCCTTACACAATAACTGTCAATTTTTAGTCTACAGACTCGAAATTTGATATACAGGGTAGTGAGATTTGGGAAAATCGACGTGATCGGTTTTCGGCCAGAAATTTTGCTGTTAAGTGGTCAAAGTTCAACGATTTGACCTTTGAGAACTCTACCAAACTCCTCCGACATTTTTGGGTCTACGCACTTGAAACTTTAGATAAGGGGTCATAATAGGAGCCAAATTGAAAAAAACTGACCGCTTTATATTTTTTTTTTACAAGGTGGTCACCACTTATCAAGGCCCGGAAGCAATTCAGGGATAAGGGTTATTGCAAGTACTGTACGTTACAGTGTGGAGATTTAATAAAGTGTCTACTTAAGGGGGCGGTTCAGTTTTAGTACAGTAGTGATCATTAATATTGGAGGTTTGATAGAGTGTCTTACTTAAGGAGGCGGCTCATCAGGAAATTGTTTACGTTGGACTTGAAGAAATCCAGGTTGTAGTCAGGTGGGAAGCAGGCAGACGGAACAGAGTTCCACAGGCGTGCAGTTCTAAGAAAGAAGCTTTGTTCATGGAATCTACGTTTTGATTTAGGCACAGATAAAGAGTGGGGAAAATTTTTGACAGTGGATTCAGCTAGACGGGTGTTTTTCGGAAAAGATTGGCGAGGAGGAACCAGAGATTGGAGTTCAGACGAGCACCTGTAATGGAAATAACGATAAAACAAAGATAGGCTCGCAATGTCTCTTCTGTGTGAGAGAGGTTGCAAGGAAGAGAAAAGGGCATCCCACACTAAGCCACAAAGTCTATTTTGTACTCTGTCAAGGCAGGATAAGCTGTTTTTAGCAGCTCCTGCCCAGATATGGCAGCAGTATTCGATCCTTGGACGCACTTGGCTTTTATATACATAGAGAATTGCATCAGTAGTGAGATATTGCGGTAGAAGGATTCCACCATCTTTTCAGCGACCTTAACAACAGACTTAATGTACGTGTTCCATTTTAGATCAGGAGTAAAGGTCAAGCCCAGAAACTTGTCAAAACATGTGGCTTCTCCTAGACGAGAGCCACCCATTTCAATTGATGCCAGATGGGGATCAGAGCGTTGATGATGTAAGGATAGGAGTTTGATTTTAGATGCATTAAAGGTAACCACCACATCTTCCCCCACTGAACCACACGCTCGAGATAAGAGGAGAGAAAATCAGAGAGAACTTTGTCATTTACGGCCTTTGATGTGTTGCCGTAGATGCTCGTGGCATCAGCATAGATGTCAACGAAGTAAGTGTTTAGGGAGATCATTAATGTAGATCAGGAAGAGAGTTGGGCTCAGGATGGACCCTTGAGGGACTCCAGCATTAATACTGCAGGCCTCTGATTTTTGTCCATCGACCACTACTCTTATGAGCCTATCAGAGAGAAATTATTTAATGATAGAGAAAACATTTCCAGTTATACCGAAGCTGGAAATCTTGTGAAGTAGGCCCTTATGCCATACCATGTCGACGGCCTTTGATATGTCAAGAGCAATTGCCCTAGAAATGAATCATTTGTCAAGAGATTCCCTAATCCTATGAGATATAACCGTTAGAACATCTGCTGTAGATCTTGCAGAACGGAAACCATATTGTGTCATTAAGAAGGTTATTTCTGCTGAGGTGGTTGACTATTTCTCTATTTAATATGGATTTCAGCAACTTACTCATAACACACAGGAGACTTATTGGTCTGTACTGAGAGGGAGATAACTTTTCACCTGAATTCTTAAATACAGGGCATACTGATGAGGTTTTCCATGGAGTCGGAAAGCACTTCTCCTTAAGGCAACACTTAAACAGTTTCGTAAGTATGGGAGCAAGTTCTGGTTGAAGCTTTTTAACACTATAATTGAGATGCCGTCAGGGCCAGTTGCTTTACTGGAATCAAGGTTCTTGATTAGCTTGGCAACCTCACACACAGATATTTGTATGTTACCTAGCGTGTTTCGTGTTATAGGAGGAAATATGGGGATGGCCTTCGTCGCATAGGGTAGAATTAGCTGCAAGGTTCTTGGCAAATAGTTTCGCCTTGTCTGATGATGACGAGATGACCTCTGGTCCATTGATAATGATTGGGATAGAACGCACACTTCTGTTCAGAATCCTATTTGTTATTTGACAAAAGTGGTGGGAACCAAGCCGCTGATCAGAAACCTTGGATTTAACAGACTGGGCATATAGCTCTCTTGCATTTTTATTACTCTTTCTTTTACAGTGGTTGCTGGCGTTCCTGAAAGCAGCTTTAGTCTCAGTGCATCTATTACGTTGGTAGTTATGGAAAAGATGATTTCTGTGCGCGATGGCAGCACCACATTCTGGGGAGAACCATAGCTGGCTGGTAGGTTTTTGTTGGAATTTTTTTAGATGGTATGAATCGGTCTATGCCTACAATTAACCATTCGGTCAGGTCTGATGCTATAGAGGACACATCCTTTTTAAACATGGAATACAGAAGTAAATCAGATATGAATGTACGGAAGCTATCCCAGTCAGCCATGGAGTATAGGTATACAGTACGGTGGAGGGGTACGTCTGGGGACATTACATTTCATTTTTATCTTAACTGATACGACGGAGTGGTTGGAGCATCCTAGAGGAGAATAAAAGAAACATGAACATAGCTCAGGGGAAGTTGTGAGAAAAAGGTTTAGGAGGCTTGCATATTGACCTGTAGTATCGGGCACACGGGTGAGCCCGCGAAAACTGAGTAAGGTCATAAGCAATGGCAAAATCATGACAGAACCTCCCCCCATAGTCTGTTTTATTAGAGTGGGTCAGCCATTCCACGTTATGGACGTTGAAGTCCCCACAGATGTGGATGTTAGCCAAGGGATGTGCAGACAGGATCTGGTCTATTTTCTTAGATATACTCTTAAAGATAGTAACTCCGCTGTTATGGGGCCGATAGAGGGCAAATATAAATGCATTGGTGTATGCAAGTGCAACCCGAAAGTACATATAGGGTAAATTAGGATATTCTCTAGAGATATCCCTGCCATACAGGAAGCCATCTTTAATGTAGGCACATATTCTATGCTCATGGCGATCTTGGGGGTCAGATTTAGCAGTTAAGTTAGAGTATCCGTTAATTATGAACTCATCTAGGGAAGTGGTCGGCCCTATTCCAGTTTCGCTTAGAAAGAATATGTCCGGTTTAATCTCCTGTAATTGGGTTTCAACCTCTGGAAGATTGGAACGTAGACCCCTGATGTTGGAAAAGGAGACTTGGTAGTAGGGGTCTACGTTGGGAGATGGGGTTCTAGGTTTATTCGAGTTTTTTTCTGGAGATATTTCATGTTGAGGTTTTGGGATTTGTGGAACAGGTCGGCATACATGGTTAGAGCAGGTTAGAGAGGGAAAGTAAGAGAGAAAAGGACAGGAATTTTTTATGTAGCACATGATAAGGTAAAGCCGTAACAATTACCCACTAGTATGGCATCGAGAGGCCCCACCAGAGACTACTGCATGGTCCAGAATCCATTCACCAAATGGTAATACAGCAGCCCCAGTACTTTGCGCCTGCTGATAGGACAGCCTCCTTAGTGGTTAATCCAAGGTTCGGGTCCCTGACTATCAGGTGGATAACGTCAGCCCAGACGAAACGTTTACCTCCAGCACCCTTACTAGTGACATGGCCAGAAGGATAGACATAGAGACAGAAAAATTTCCGACATCTCAGACTACTGTTCACGAAGTACTACCGACCTGGAAAGCAGCTTTTTCTTCATCCTTTGTCAGAAAAGTCACTGATTTGAATGAGGACTGAGTGACAACAAGAAGAAGCGAGAGTTACTGGAGCTGCCGATAACACATCCACTGTATTTACTCTCCATTAAAAATGGGAGTGGAATATGTACAAGGGACTTATTAATATCTACTTATACTAAGTCCGGTGCTCAATTATCAATTCAGGACGCCTTTTGAAGATAATCTCCCCTCCCATATTAATGTGGGGATGTTTTTGGCGTCATCTATCTCGGGTTTGAATCATTCGAGCTGCACCTCATAATTAAAATCCAATAATGAACTTTTATCAATTTGTGAAGTCGGCTTAATATTAATTTACATTTGAGTTTAGATAATTATTCAAGGTTTTAATTTGGGAGGTTCTCGTTTTCATAGGTGACTTTTTCTTTGCTAATGTCACTGTGTATTTTAGTTTCGAATATAATTGAAAGTAAGACTAACTATATAAGATCGTTTGATTGGCTAGCAAAGAAGCAAGCATTTTCAATATAAGCAAGCTTATAGTAATAGTATATATTAAGTATATTACTTAAATAAAGTCCTAACTTCATCTACTGTAATAGAGAAAACAATTCCCGGCATTTTTTTTATCGCTACTTTACTTGAATGTAGCATGAGCGAGCAGTGTTTTGCCTGTTCGAATAGTAGTCGGGAGGGGGGTGACGAATCTCATCTTAAATGTTTTGCAAACAGGAAAAGTAGAGACAAATAAATAAATATACAAAGCAAGAAAAACAAATTTAAACAAGGCAACATGAAATACATTTGTTAGGAGTTAAGATGAATTTTAAAATTAATACCTAATGTTTGTTTGACGTAATGGTTCGGCGTCCGTTTTTTTTTTTTTTTTTGGCCGACTGGCATATTGCCGTGTCTTTCTAGAGCGGAATAAGATTTATATTTCCTAATAACTTGTGCACGCATGCCTATCTATTTATAGAATAAAAGTCGTTACGTTCAAATGTGTAGTCGTTACGTCCATACACCTCAAAACATCCAGGCAACGCCGGGCTGAAATGCTAGTCCAAAATAATTCGCAATTTTATTGTCCACACTCGAGATTGAACCTTCAACCCCCAGAAGTGTGTCACTTACAACTGAATTTTACTAAGTACTTGCGGACAATTCTTGTACGAATTTCTGCATCCTTAAATCTATTCTTGTAATTAGATATATAATATTTATAGATATCAATATATAAGTATCTATTTTTTTACTATGGATTACCAGACACATATTTTAAAAAATATCTAATCCTTATCTATAATTAAATGGTACCCACATTGTTTCAAATTCTGTACTAGGCCTGCTTAGTAGGTTATCGTCGCTCAGTATATTCGCCGCTTCTTTGAGTCGTCTTACTCTCCATCATTTTTTTGTCTATAATTATTATATCGGTCAAGATGTTGTGAAAATAACACGCAAGATAAAGATAGTAGTCCGAATGATCAAAATAATACGAACTATCAATCCTTATTGCAAAAATGTAGAAACATACCAGATGGGTAACTATTTGGGAATACCAAGTGCTGTATGTGAAAGGAGAGCGACATCTTGCTGCAGAGAAAAACTCCAAAACTAACGCAGTCATTTGCACTGACTGGGAGATGCATGCGACTGGTGATCGCTTGTGAATTTGTTATTCCCTAGCAACTTCCTTCTTCGGAGAAAGCTGGCTCAAAATAAATCCTGTACGCCGCGCGCGCACACACACACACGTCTTTTAAGAAAGTACACTAACATAAACAGAGGGGAATAAAGCGAATCTGTATATACATTTTTAACTGCTTATATGAAACACACATTTTCTTTAATGGTTAATGTGTAATGCCACAAGTTTTAAGACGTTCATACCCACTACAATTTCCAACACTTTGTACATTTAATCTGACTTTTCAATAAATACGCATTCTATAGCAAAGTTTCGTAACTGAAACGAAATATCAAATGAACAACCAAAGCATCCGTGAGTGAAAAATTTACTTTCACCATGATTAATATTTGTGCAAAATTAAAAAAAAAAAAAAAAATTAAAAGTGCTTATTGCGAAAAGTGCGAACAAACGAACGATTTTGGGGGCAATTTTACCCCTATAATGACCCGTAGAGGGATAAACAGAGTTATCCCGGAAAATCCGTCCCGCCAAAAATGTACTTTTACCATGGCTAATTTTTGTGCAAAATTTAAAAATAAATCAAGGCATGGTTATTGCGAAAAGTGTGAACAAATGAACGGACGAATGGACGAACTGGAGTGAATTACCAGGTCCAATCCCCCCTTTATCGAGATACCAATAAAATATGTCTAAATTCTTATGATTTATTTAGTTTATTCTGTGCTTATTACCGTGTGTCTATCTATACTTACACATTATGTTGGACAATTTCTCCTGTAAACAATATACATGTACATATGATGCTATGCAAAATTTTGATATGGCTACGCGATGTTTATAAGTAATGGACCTTTTTCGTGCTTTTCAGTACAACTACCGAATTTGGACGACCCGAGCGTTCAGCATCACTTGTGTCTGTATGACTGCATATCAAGTCAGCATACTACGTCTGATTGTTTCCGATGGAATACACAGTCCAAATAACATCAATGTCATCATTGCTTTGTTTAAACAGTATTTTTTACCATTTGGCGCCATTTGAACTTAATGAGTTATTTATTAGACTTTGCTTTTCCTACATATTTGAAATTTTGAAGTGGATGTTTTTTTCCTTGAAGGTGCTGATTTCTCTCTCAGTAATGTATAGATATCCTTTAAATGAAATTTTCAATAAAAATTACTTCAAACTGTCTTTACTGGTCATCAAAGCTCATAAAATATTAATATTCAGTGCAAAAGAAAAAATAGAAAATAAAATGACAAAGATAATATAAAAACAACTATATCAATAACAATGAGAATTACAAAGAAAACAAAGTAAAGAAAAAGAAAAGAGGAAAAAGAAAAAAGGCGAAGGCGAAAAAGAAAAAAAGACAAAAAAGAAAAAAGGCGAAAAAGAAAAAAAAAACGAAAAAGAAAAAAAGACGAAAAAGAAAAAAAAACGAAAAAGAAAAAAAAACGAAAAAGAAAAAAAAACGAAAAAGAAAAAAAGACGAAAAAGAAAAAAAGACGAAAAAGAAAAAAAAAACGAAAAAGAAAAAAAAAACGAAAAAGAAAAAAAAACGAAAAAGAAAAAAAAAACGAAAAAGAAAGAAAGACGAAAAAGAAAAAAAGACGAAAAAGAAAAAAGACGAAAAAGAAAAAAGACGAAAAAGAAAAAAAGACGAAAACGAGACAAGAAAAAAGTAAAAAGAAAATAGGAATAAGAGGACAAATAGGTATTATTTGGATTATCCTGTTTTCAACTCGAATGTTATTGTCACAACCCTTCATCAGACATAAACTCCGACATTCTTCAGGTCGGCACTGTATACATAATAGCATATAGTTATCCACATACAGTACTGTTTCGTTGTATAACAACTCATCATAGCATAATAGCACACATAAATTGTAACAATTTGAATAACAAAACAAAATCTGTTATGCAATGTGAACAGTTAAACATCCATGTTCGTGGCACCAAATGCTTTTTCTGAACACCAAGTCCACTTTTATTTATTATGTGTCCAGCAGGACGTTGCTTCACTCGATGTTTATAAATAACATCTTGTTGAAGGGTTAACACGGCCGTTTATCACGTTTATAGATTAATTAAGGACAAGAGGATAAACGCACTTTCTACACGTGTTGTAAGTATAATGGTAACTTCATTTCTCAAGTTTTACGACATTCGACCAGATGTTTATAATGGAAACAGATTAAAGCAGAAATAAATTATATCAGTTCGTATTGCCACTACTAAGAGCAATTGACTAGCATTGCTGATTTCCTTAAGTTCAAGTCAGTGCGTTATTGAAATTATTAAGTGCAACTATTGGATCTAAGAGATAACATAAGCGGCAACTTGTAATGTATTCACGCTTCAGGTCTTATATCATAGTGGCATTGTCTATGTGAAAATCCAATATGTAAACGATTTAAACCTGTGGAACAAATTCAATTTGTTTTTTAGCCGGTAAAATAGCTACTAAGGGGTCAAAAAAATTTAAGAAATTGAACTTGGCAAGCGCAAGTCAACTAAACATGTTACTTTTACGCATGCGCATATATACATTTATATCTCTTACAACGTTATTTTAAAAAGTTTCTATATGGGTATGAACTTAACCTATATGGTCACAAATAATGCTAGAGGGTTACGTTTTGGTTTCGATTCTAGCTAATGGTACCCAAGTTATTAATTTGTATTTTTACTTTTGAAATTAATTATATATATTGGGTACAATATAATAATTAATGGAGAATTATCTATATGTTAATACGAAAGCGTGTGCGTTATGTTGTGTGTCAGGCTTACATCTTTTCTTCCAAGTGACTGTCGTTTAATTGTTATGACCTTCCATTTCTTGTAATAAATAATTTTACACAGAATTATTCATAGGTTTTGGCTATAGCTGAAGGAAGTTTATATAATATACACATATCGGGTGTTCAAAAAGTCACTGAAAGATTGTGAACTTAAATAAATTCTTTATTTTTGATGATATCTTTCTGTAATTTTAACACAATCTGACAAAGCCATTAGGAAATTCAAAAAACAATGCAATATTCAAACAATATTTATGAAAAGTAATGCCTTAAATGTTGCCCATTTCAGCTTCGCATATTTATACCTTTTCCAAAACATTCATGACGAATTGCGATTTAACCCCTTTATTTCGTTCCTGATGTTTTTCTTTCAATTCTTGCAGAGTTTGGGGTTTGTTAACAGACTCTTGTTTTAAGATATTCCCCTCAAGAAAATGTCAGGCTAGTCAAGTCTGGGAAACGTGGTAGCCATTTGACATTGCGAGAGAATATCGCCAAAGCATTGCCTGAGAAGCTCCATGGTGTCTCTTGCCATATGTGCCGTTGCCTTATCTTGTGGGAACCATAAACCGGGCCTATTTTGAATTTGTGGGCGAAGGAAGTCTAATCATAGTGCGGTATCTCTCTCCAGTAAAATTAACAGTGACAGCATTTTCGTCTTGATCTAAAAATAAAAATAAAAAATAAGGTCCAATAATCTCCTTCATTGCACTTTATGGTATGCAATTGCTTTCGATTAATTGGCCTTGGATTTTCAGAGCCCCAAAATCTGTAATTTTGCTTGTTAACGAATCCATTCAAATGAAAATGGGCTTTTTATCTGACATGATCAACATTTGCACAAAATTGAGGCATTTCAGAAAAGTTCTCGCATTTAAACTGCGTATTGAACCTTTGTTTGAAAATCTTCAGTCTCCACGTGTTGAACAAGCTGCGCTTTATAAGGAAAGAGTTTTAAACTGTTCAAAATATTGTGTAGTGAGCTTCGACATACCCCAAGTTGTGTGGAACGGCGTCGAATCGATGTCTCAGGATGCTGCTCCACGCTCTCTCGCACTCTTTCCCTATTTTTATTTGTGATGATGTTTCGAGGTCTTCCAGCTCGCGGAAGATCAAGTACAGGTCTTTGGTCTTCAAATCGGCGCAAAATGTTTCGAATTGTGTTGTGACTTGGGCTATCTCTTACATGAAAATGCCGTTAATAATCTCTTTGAGTCAAAACAATTAAGCCCTGATTTTGGTAAAACAATTTCACAACTTGCGTACGTTATTCAATGCTATATTATCCATAATTAATATCCAAAATATTATCTGTAAAATATCTGAAACAGAGAAAAAAAACATTAATGGTAAAATTACAAAGATTTTCAACGCTTCAGTGACTTTTTAGACCCCCTGTACACACACACACACATATATATATATATATATATATATATATATATATATATATATATATATAGATATATAAAAAATTTTCTTCATAAGTTTTTGTTTCGGTCCAAGCTGATGCACCAAGTCATATGGATATATTTTTTATTTTTGAAATCACTTTATAATATTTAAAAATAGATAGAAAATTGACTATAATAATATATATGCAACCTGCAAGAGTTAAAATATCATATTTAACCGTGTTTTACGACCGGGCTACGCCGAGCGCCCCTGCTAGCTTAGATAAATACTTTTGCAGTTTTAACAAAAGCGCTACAATAATCGCAGGGCGTCTCCATTTATGCTGAACAGCCACAGAATGCCAACATCAATATATTACATATGAAAGTCTGCTGTGGAATTTCCACAGGTCCCGCTAGTCTATAATAATACATACAAAATCTGCATTATTAAAAAAATATTTAAGCATATTTTATGAACGGTCACCATTGTGCAGCCTGCTTGTCTATTATAAGCACGCTCAAGAATTAACGTTTTTCTGTCCATACCTTGTATTATTTCACGGAAATAAAAGTGACACATTTTAAACACTTTTTTGCAGTAAAATCAGGTAATTGTAAAGTAAATGTTAGTATCAAAAATGTTAGTATCAAAAATGTTGGTATTAAAAATGTTGGTATTAAAAATGCTAGTATTAAAAATGCTAGTATTAAAAATGCTAGTATTAAAAATGCTAGTATTAAAAATACAAGTATACAGATAATTATCTACAAAACTGCAACATAAAAATAAACTAGCTGACAGCCAGGCGTTGCCAGGTCGTACGATACGCTTAAACATAATATTTTAATTTATGCAGATTGCGTATGTATTATTATAGAATCCTTTATTGAATATTATATATTACGAGGAATAATTTGCGCGGCGGACTAATTCGTAAAAGAAAAGAAAATAACAATAAATAAATAAAAATAAATAAAATAAATAAAAAATAAAATAAAATAATGATAATGTCGTTCAGTAAATTCCGTCTGTGTTCGTTTACAATATCACGTCAGCTGATATTTGGGCCGGACGATGAATGTCCTGAAAAAAATCGCTTCTGATTAATGTTTATTTTTAATATATGCAAACGAATAAATGATTAGCGGCGATTTTAAATGGTATTGTAAATTATACTCATTAATAAGAAAAAATTAAAATAAAATGGTGAGGTACACCCGGGCATGAACAGGGGATCATCCGATCTGTAGTCGAATGTTCTACCACTGAGTTACATCTCCAGATTATAATTAATCTTTTTTTAAAGAAGAAATGATTTACTGAAATTTTATTATCTCCCTTGGCTGGTGTAACGTAAAATATTTCCATGTAAAAATTATTCTTTTTATCTAGAAGAGATAAAAGCTGTTATTAAGATCGGGTTTTCGATTTTCAATACTGATAAGATGAATTTCTGTGTAAAACATATCTATGAACACCGCCAGACATAAATTAGCTTTGTGTGAAATTTGCAGAAGATATAATAGTAAATACTCAGGCATGATTCAATTAAAGAAGCGCTTTAAGCCAGTATCGTCTTATCACTTTCCCCCGTGTATCGTGTTATTTAAAAGGTCAAATCACTTGTCTCTGTTGCTACCAGATTAAGGTGTTTGAAGATATCGGTTTGAATGCACCAAACATCGAGTTTTTCATTTTCCTTTGAAAACTCGATCTCTTTCTCGAAAAAAAAAAAAAAAAAAAAAAAAAAAAAGAAAAGAAAAAGAAAAAAATGTCCTCTACAAAACAGCAAAATTAAACAGAACGCCATGAAGAAATATTGGAAGATATAAAGAACTTGAAATATAAACACGTTTACTAGGATGACCGTATTTGATATTAAATGACCCGAAAAGGGCTTATATGCAGTAAAACGTCTAAAATTACCCGATTTTTCTGTGAAAACCAGCACTTATTGCAAACTCAAACACAGTTAAAGAACGTGGTTGTTTTTACAATCTATCCTTTCATTAGTACATTTATATTAAAAGAACAGAACTTAATTTTAGACACAGCTTAATTTATTTACACCACAGAAAATACCGGAAATAATTAATATATATAATCAATAAGTATTAACAATAAAAACAAACACTCGTTTCATTTCAACATTTGAATCATAACGGCTATATTCATTAAAAAAGAACAAAAATTGCTTCATCTTCCTTTTAAATCTCTAACGGTGATGATGTAAAAAAATTACACTATTTTACAACGCTATATACACTTTTAATTGCTAACGGTCATTTTCTTTCTATAATAGAACAAAGACATGCTTTTCACATCACAGACACAAGTATATCTGCAAATATGTTGGTATTTTATATTCTGCAAGTTATTAATCCCGAGCAAGTCTAGAAATAAAGATAAAACGTCGACGAACTTGATTTGATCCTCTCTCATATGTACACTTTTTATTTATGTTTTACATACAAATTTAGGTATCGCTACACATCCATGATTATGTTTCAGTCAACTAGTTATAAATAACTAGACATCAAAGGGTGTTGCTTTTACAAAAGTCAAATCCTCAAAAACGCAACATTTCCTGATGATGTATAGTTATTTATAACTAGTTCACTGAAGCATCCATGACTGAAGTGTTTATGTAAAATATACATAAAAACTATGCCTTACTCTACTTTTGTATTGAACATTCTTCTAAACACGTTGTTAAACTCATTAAAATACTTGTAAATCAGGCGCTTGGATGCAAAATTGAAGCGGTGGGACAGAGGTTGGATCTTAGTTGATAGTGCTGGACCTATTAGATTAGAGATTTTCAACCCTGTCTAAAAGGAATGTCCACACTTTTGTAAGATCTTTCAAATGTTACAAAATTATATGGGTTTTCACGCGTTAAGGATATCTAGGTTCGGAAGAGAATTTTATTATAATGCGTTTTATATAAATTAGGTGCTATTTTATCGAGTGTTAACTATTCTCTACTTTTGCCGAATAGCATGAATAACAACACATGTCTCATATAAACGTATGCTACTGAACTGTTGATCTAAATTTTGAAAAAAAAAATGTAGTCCATTTCTAATTAATCTCCGACATTTAATATTCACATCGAACTATAATTGTGGCAATTAATGGTTTATGGAGAGTGTGCCACAGCCAGACGAACCGAGAACCTAACACCATTTTATCAAGAGGAATGTAGTTATATTTTTTTTTCGTTTTTGTTAACATCAGGAATCAATGTATGAGAACTACCCGAAATCTTGCGTGCAATATCTAACGTTCGCTCCTCAAGGGAGAGCATAATTTATCCGCTAAATTATTTCTCCATGGGAAATGATTATGGAGTTTTAATGCAATTAGAAAACCATACAGCGTATCGTTATAGGCTTGTTTGGATTTCTGTTGTCGTCGTCCCAAAATACACGTTTTGGCATGTCATCCATTTTCAGCTTTGCTCCCACCGTTTTATTATGACTTTGGGAAACGACGATGGCTAAGTGGCTAACGACACAGACTGACAACTTGAGGGTGACACGTTCGAATCCAGTTCATTTCACAAAACAGCTTTCACTTAGGATGTTGGCAAGCTTATTGTAGTTCCTCCAGTAAGTAACCGATATCTTTCTAGAAATTTGAACAGAAATCTCGATTCTTAACTCTACTTAATTTCTCGGTAAGCATGGTCCAAGTCACAGTAGCCTCTAACAACAATGACGTTTTTCCTGGTTTGGAGTGGATATGAAGAAAAAGTCCAGCTACCATTACCGAAAAGAATTTTATTTTATTATGTATATTCAATAAACAAACAGCTCATTATACATAAACAAATTTTCTTTTTTGTTTTTATTTGGGCGTCACCACTTATCAAGACCGGTAGGCCGCCCGAGGATAAGGGTGAATGAATTTAACATGGTAGTGTAATAATCGTTAATGGCGTAAATTGGGTAAAATTAGATTATTTATAGAGATGGTTCAACAAGAACTTGTTTATATTGGATTTGAAGGCTACCATATTGTATTCAACCGGGAAGCAGGACAGCAGAACAGTGTTCCACAGGTGGGCAGTTCTGGGAAAGACGCTTTCTTGATTAAATCTGCGTTTAGAGAGTGAGGAAAATCATAGTGGTTGTAGAGGGTCGAGTGTTTTTGTGAAAGTTTGGCAAGGGGGACTTAGATTGGAGTTCAGTCGAGTAATTGCCATGAAAATAACGATAGAGCAACGTCTCTTCTATGGAAAAGGGGTTGCAGGGAATAGAAAAGGTCATCACCTACTAAGTTGATTTTGAACTATCAAGGCCGGACAGGGCGTGCCGAACACCTCCTGCTCAGATGAGACAACAGTATTCCATTTTAGGACGTACCTGGATGGTGCTTTCTCACAAACTTTCCATCCTTGGGACAATACGACGAGACTAAATCACGTAATTAAAAAAAAACATACAATAGCTTGATTTCCGTTACATCGTTCCCCCCCCCCGCCAAAAAAAAAAACGAGGTTTGGGCGTGGCATTACAATGAAAATAAGGACATAATATCCCAAATTTTGCAGCGTTTTTGAAAAACGTCAACAATAAAATTACATGGCTCTTGAGGCAGGCATAGCCAAGGTCCAAGATCACAATAACTTGTATATTTAGCTAATTTAGACCTTGGAGAATGGGAATAATATCAGTTTCCATATGTTTGAAGAAAAGGTCAATTTTGAAGAGGTCTAGCGTGGCATCCATTTTCAGTTTTTCTACCACCGTTTTATGACTTGGGAAGTGACGGTGGGTAAATGGTTAACAATACGGACTGTCAACTTTGATGTGTTAAGTTCGAATCCAATTCTAGAAAAATGAAATGAAAATAAAATAAGAATTCGAAAGTACGTATGTTTCCTAAGTGCCTTTGATAAATTAGGATTATACTAGTCCACACTGTGTAAATTGAATAAAAGAAAGTATCATGTGATACAAGAAAATTATTATTTGCAGTTACCAAAGCAGCATATATTTTATTTCGTACATTTCCCTCCACGTTCTCAGTCTTGTAAAATATAAAATTCTCTAAATATATTATTAACAGCATTTCAAACAAATTACATCTTATTAAAACTTCTATCTATCTATCTATCTATCTATCTACTATTATTTAGAAGGATATTTATAAGAGTTCGTTCCCTAGATACTCCGCAAAGGTTGGGCCGATTTTTATAAAATTTCACAAAAATTACTTTAGGTATCTGGCAGTGTTCTTACGTAGATTTTCTATCGGAATATCTTCAATAAGTATTGATAATCGAAAAAATTCGAAAGAAGGAAAAGGAGATTTTGACCAAAATTAACTCATTATACATCTAACGCCACAAACGCATTTGAGAAGTTTTATTCCCACACAATGATAAAGGCCAGGAAAGGTATATAAAATCAATAGTAGGTTCTTTGATATGACAGGGGCCAGTTGGAAATAACTATATCTGTTTAGAGAACTGAACCATGATACTTCTGCAATTTTCAACTTTAATTCAAGGCGTTATATATAAGAATTATTTCTAAAATCAACAGTAGGTCCTCTACAGAGCAATGTAGACTACAATGTATTGTAGACTAAGTCAATGAGGAGAAGCATATGAAGTTTTCGCCTGGTGCACCAAGATGGGTCCCTAACTAGAGCAGGCAATCAATCGATTTGATTGAAAAATGCGCGATTTTACCGATTTCGATGACAATAAATATATAGTAGCGTGAAACATTCATTGATCATCGTTCAATCCCAGGCAACGTCGAGTCTCTCAGCTAGTCCTTCATAAATTTATTCGACAAAATTCAGAAAACTTGATGTGTTTTTTTATTTTTGAATAATCGTTCTTGTAAAAGGACATTTGGTTAAATAGTGACGATAACCATTTTGTCTAAAAGACATTTTTTTGCAGGATACTTTAGAAATATTAAATTTGGTACATTTCGTTATATTTCCTAAGTGTTAGTTTTATAATACTCAGTCAAAATGGCGGTGACGGTGGGTAAGCGGTTATGACACAAGCTGGGCGTGTCACATTAGAATCTAATCCATTCCACAAGAAACATTTTTAAATAGGATGCTAGCAACCTTCATGTGGAGCAACTCGTAATTAACCGATGTCTTTCTAAAAATGATTCTGACGATAAAGATATCGGGAAACCAATGTCACCAATAGAACTATCTGATCCATACAAAAATCAATGAATTACTTATGACTGCACGTTCAATTTTTGACTTATTTTTACTAATGAGTAAGGAGTCACCGCTTATCAAGTTCAAAATCCACATGAGAATAAGGGCTACTTACCATTAAAAGGTACAGCTCAACATTGAGACAATGAAAACCCAGTGCACTTGAGACGATGTACTCTGATCCCAAATTAAGTGCGTGAGCATTTTTTGTATTTGAAAGGACGCACGCCACAGAAGGCTTGATGAAACAAGACATATGTTAACGACACCTTATATGACTTTATAAAACACTGGCATCTTGAATTCAAATATGGCCGGAAATCTGTGGAAACAGATCCCGAATTAAGTCAACTCACAGATGAGCTATTTTTTAATCAAGTTGAAACTATCATTTTCGAAGATCAACGCATGACTATTCGCTAAATAATTAAAGACAAATTACAGAGTGGAACGATAAAAGCGTCGTCTTAAAGACAATAACACTTAAAACACTTTAAAACTTACTGAAAAAAAAAACAGTTCAGGTAACTTCATTCTGTAGTAGAGCTGATATATATTCAATGTAACCCCCTTTAGCTTCAATCACCGCCTCCATACGGGTCCAGGACTGAGAGTATGCCTTTTCCACAAGCGCCGACGGGAGCTCAGCGAATACTCGGCGGATGGCGACGATCAGGCTGGCTTTGGTGTTGTGGGAGGTTATGTTGGTAATGTTCTTGACGTATGACCAAACGAAGTAGTCCAGCGGCTTCATGTCGAGGAGGTAGAGGGGCAGTGAGAGAAGGGTACAAAGTCATAGCGTTCCTTCTGAAGCACAGCCTTGGTTTCTTTGGACTTGTGGGCCGGCGCCAAGACCTGCTGCCACACCCAGGGTCTGCCAGCGGCCACCTGATTGCACCAAGTGATCACCACACTCTTCGACACATCCGAGTACACTCTGGTGTTGACTTTCAAGTTGACTTCAAAGATGTAAGATGGCATGGTGTGACCCTCACTTGAAACTACACCAAAAGCCATAACCGTAGCTGGAAACTTTTTCATCATCCTTGGCACGTCCCTGTTATTCGTGTCAATCCAGCGATGCATTTTGAGGGTGCCAGCAATTGTTCTGTTGTCATGATATGGATCGGTAGAGAGCATGTTGCACATCTCCAACTGCCATCTGTTGATCTTCGGAAATGATAGCCTCAACTTGATTAACGTGTTACTACTTGCTAAATAACCAAAGATATCAAGCTTAGTACAGGACCTGTGAAACCTATCCTTGAAGACCATTTGTGCATGCATGAGTTTTCTGCCAGCTGGATCCTCAGGTTGCTGACATCTTTCCAGATGCGAGAACGCGTTGCCTATTCGAAAATAAATTCAGAGATGTGCCAAGAAGATGCGTCAACGTTTATCAAAAGACTGATTACAGACGATAAAACCCGAGTCTGTCAGTATGATCCCGAATTCACTGGTAGGAGAGTCTCCGGGGATTCAGAAGTTGGTTTATTGCCAAAGTGAGAACATAAAATTTAGGAAGGTGCATCTCTGAGCTGCTATCTTTGATTGTCCCCGGTAAAAGATTCAGAGTTACAGCAACGCACGACAATTAGCAAACCCACTCCACTTTCATTGTAGAAGACTTTCGATTCTGGAGTCTTTTACTCTGAAAGTTTCTTGCCTCGAACTGCAAGAATTTGGAATTCCCTACATGAATCCTGCTTCATCGAATGCATTAACACGCAGAAATTTAATGTAATCTAAACAGAAATCTTGCTGCTCAACTTCCTGCTTAGAGTTTTCCTGTAGACATGGTTCCCAATTAATAGTAGCCCCTTACAACTCAGTAATATTCTGCCTTATTTGGGGTGAATATGAAAAAAAATGAACTAGCTGAAACTACTGCAAATAAGTTTCCTTTCTTTCTCTGTATGCGTAAAACATAACAGAACATCCATGAACAGAGTTTCATTCCAAGAACTTTTCATTTGTGAAAGGCAATACCACGAAACAGCTTTCCTGCAGACTAAAGTATTGTTGTTTTAAAGTCCAATCACAAAAAATACTTGTCGAGAAGTTTTCTTAATAGAATTTTGCATTTTCAACGAATGTTTCCAATCCTCTCATAGTATTCTCTATCATCCAACTGAGAATTGCATTAAATCTCATCCTCATGTGTGCAAGTGTACTGAAGCATTACGTATCCTAGGGGGTTGAACCGACTTCCTCCGAAATATAAGGTACAATCACTTTTACATACCGGTTCTTGTTAGAAGTTAAGCAATGGTGAGCCTGATTAAAACCAGGCGGGTGGCCATTTGGGAATACCAGATGCTGTATGTAGGAGGACGTGTACATATCCCTGCAAGAACTGCAAACACCTAATCTTGTCATCTCTCTTGACTGGATTTCACAAGCGACCGATTACGACTTGTGAATTTTATATTTCCATGACAGTTCGCATTTTATCTTCGAATCAATGTTTGCATTTGTAAGTGTCAACCTGTATATAATACTAGCCGTACTCGGCCACGCGTTGCTGTGCTTCAGTTTGTGTTAATGAAAATCCGCCCACAAAAAAAAGACAAAATTCATTTTTTTAAAGAAACTAGCGTGGCAAACATTTTTTGTCATAGAAAAATATTCCATAAGTTAATACAGAAAATAGTTTGAGAGAGAGAGAGAGAGAGAGAGAGAGAAAGAGAGAGAGAGAAAGAGAGAGAGAGAGAAAGAGAAATAAAAACTGTTGTAGATAAAGTTGACGTCGTAAAAGTTTTTTTCGGCATAAAAAGAAATGTAAATAGCGAGCGAGCGAGTAAGGAAATAAAAACTGACGCCGTAAAATATTTTTTTTTTACTTCGGCATCACTGTGTAAAGTTTTTTTTTTCTTCGGCATAAAAAGAAATGTAACAAGTGAGAGAGATATTTGGGATGGATATATATATATATATATATATATATATATATATATATATATATATATATATATATATATATATATATATCGTTTAGCATTCGAATACCGATAATTTGGAATATAGAAATAGTCAGAGCTTAGCCATTTAGAATAAGCACAATTAGTCTGAGGAGACTTAATTATTTTTGAATCGGAAAAGGGAAAGATTATGTTATGTTTATGAGTTTATGATCCAGTTACGAAGGGTACAAGCACAATATATGTATAATGTAATATTTTCTCCCGGTGTTGACTGGGGGAGAGGTAGGAGGACTGTATATTTAGAGGGAAAAATAGGAACTACTTCTAAAGATGGTTGAGATTGCGATGGTGTTGCTCCTAGTATGAAATGTAAGATTTTATTATAACGACTAAATTTGTCTAAAATGTTCTAAAGTTACATAAGATAGTGGCTAAAATAATATAAAAAAGATATAATAAATTTGTATGTGGAATCTGTTGTTGCAAACCTACGGTACTTTAGTCCAGAGGGGAATTTTTGCAATCAAAATTTATATGGAGATAATAAAAAACATCCCCCAAACCGATTAAAACGTTGTCTTAGTACTTTCTATATCATGCGTGTGATAGCAATTGTGTGTTAACGTCTTGTTGCAACCGAGGCGTGAACCAGACAATTTCAAGTATTTTTCTAATGACATCCTGCTGTTCGTGTGATGTTGCCTGGCTCCAATCTTTGCTTATGATAGAAGTATCTTTTTCATTGCAAGTTTGTGAAACAACTTAACCTTATTTGAACAGTTTTAACTAACGCTGATTTCCCATACATTGGGTTGTATATGGTTTGGATAGTAATGTATATTTGACAACATTATACCAAATACTGCAGTCAACTGGGACTAATTATGCGACAGAAACTATGTAAACAAACGATCGTCAAACGGCAACACGTACAATACTACAACAACAAAGAAAGACTTATTCTAAATTAACCTGCTCAATGCTAAAAACAGTATGCATGATTATATGCAAAAAGTAACATAAAATGTGAAGGAAAGACTACTTGCCAGGGGAATACGTTCAAATACCTGGCTTGTGCTATTACACTTGATGGTAAGAGGCTCGCGGAAATCAAGAAAAGTACCGCGATGGCAAAATCCTCATATAACAGTATGAAGTGTATCTTCAAAAACAAAAACTGAACACAAAAATCAGAATCTTGAAGTCATATGGGCAATTCTCTACGGCTGTGAATGTTGGACATCACAAAGGTTACTGGAAGTCGTTTGGAAGCAGCGGAGATATGGTTTATCAGGAAAATTCTAAAATTCTCATAGACAGAAAGAAACACTAATAAAAAGTCGTATAAGGCAGAGTACGAAGGATTACTTCTAAATACCATCCGCGTCAGACAGTTGAAGTTCTTTAGACATATAATGCGGGCAAAGTGGACTGAAAAAATATTTATATATGCGGAATAGTCGTCGACACGAAAAGCAGGGGAATACAGAACAAAGTTCACGGACGATCTCAATAAGATCACGAGATGCACAACCGTAAACCTCATTAAAAGGACCGAATGCACAGACATGCTCATCAATATCTGCACAAACAGACTTAATGCATGAAGAAACTAACCAGATAATAAAAATATGTTTCGCCAACATGAACATGCTCTCACAGCTAAACCAATCACCTACAGACGTCTTTATCGACCACAAAAAATAGCTATAATTGACAACTTCAGGAACCCTATAAACAAAGTACCGACAATGAGTCGCCGTGCAGGATAGGTAAAATCTTAGTAGCATTTAATCAGCTTTGCAAGACACGAGAAAAAATCACTCTTAGATCTAAACTCAGATTTTATAACAGTGTCCTGTCCACACTGTTTGAAACTGGACACCTCAAAATTAGCCAAGAGAGTAAATTAGACGCATTTGATTTTAAGTGCCTGACAAAGATTATAAGGATCAAATCGATCAATCGAACTACGAACCAAGAAGTCAGAGACCACACTAACCAACAAGTGGTATAGGCAATAATCTGCAAACGATGGCTAATCATCATGTTAAACTTCAATACCATTCTTATTGCTTATGAGTTGTCAAATGCAGACATCTACATCTTCAATAGACCCGACGAAGTCGCAACTAAAAATAGTTGTATCTACCAAGTGACCGCCCGAACCCTCTTCTCTACATCTCTGAAATATTAGGGGCGTTCAACAAGTAATGCGCCTGACTTGTTTCCAGTTGTCGGACTTAGGTGAAATTGTGCATGTGCAATGATTTACATCTCTATGGTTCATGTGGCAAGTTTTAGTTTTGTAGTTTTTTTATTTACACGTGTTTGAACCATGTAAGAATTTGGTGTGAAATGAAACCTGTTGAGTGTTGTCGAGTGATCATTTGTTCTGTATCTGAATAGAATGCACGCCACAGGATACGATGAAATGAGAAAAGGGTATGGTAATGATAGCCCACTATATGCTCTTATAAAACGCTGGCATTGTGAATCTGTGGAAACAGCTCCCAGATCAAGTGAAACCCCAGATGAGGCATCTGTCAATCAAGTTGTTGTGGAGACGCCCACTAATTAACATAGGTGGGTAAGTGAGATATATAAAGGTATCAATCACCAATACCGGGGGATTTCTACAATGACCGCCAAAGGCAAGACGCTTATATTGCCTCCAGTAAGACATGCAACACGCCACCTGCCGGAATATCTCCAACTGAAGTATATCTGAAGACATGTAAATATGTATATAACTTTTCTGCCTAATATATTATTGTTATACCTTTACTTTCCATGTTCTTGTTAATTATTTGTGCAGACACAACACAAATTTAAGACTCTGGATCGGATTTGTCGTTAATAAATGTACAACACTTGGAAAAAGCTGGGTAAACCAACTCTTCAAAAGTCAAGTAAAGGTGCACGAATAGTGACAGGAGACGAAATAAAATTCGATGTAGAGGTCATCCTGCCCATTAATTTAAATGGCACGACGAAGAAATTGAAAATCTTCGTAATTAAAGAAAGCGAGAATTAACTGGGAATTGACTGGATTGAAAAATTCAATCTTTGGGATAAACCAATGAACACTTTTTGTAGAAAAATAACCAGTTGCACCCCAACATCAGAAAATATTTAAAACGATCTAAAAAAGAAATTCCCCGAGATATTTACTACTGGACTAGGAAGATGCAATAAATTTAAGGCTTCGTTCGAGCTAAAAAAGGATGCAACACCGGTGTTTAAGAAAAAACAGAACGTACCGTTCGCCGGTTTAGACAAAATAAATAGCGAGCTAGATAGATATTATGCATTAACACGCACAAAGGGTTGTTCAAATACAACCGTCTACCCTTCGGGATCAAGGTCGCGCCGGCGATTTTCCAACAAGCAATGGATACAATGCTGAACGGAATAGATTATGCTTGTGCATACCTGGATGACATAATCATCAGGAGTGCGTCCATAAGTGAACACCAAGAGCATCTCAAAGAAGTATTCACAAGAATAAATGAATACGGATTCAAGGTGAAAGAAAACAAATGCGAATTTTATTTAGACGAAATCAAATATTTAGGGCAAATAATAAATAAAACGGTTGACGCCCAGACCCAGAAAGATTGACAGCAATTAAAAACATGCCGGCACAACATGACGTGACGACTCTACAGAGCTTCTTAGGTCTCGTAAACTACCACCAAGTATTTACCAAAGGAATGAACGACCTAAGAGCTCCAGTTAACGAGTTATTAAAGAAAGAAACACCATGGATATGGGCAAAAGAATGTCAAGACGCATTTGAGAAAATTAAAAAGACGCTGACCTCCGATCTATTTTTAACCTATTACGACCCAAAATTAGAAATAAGTGTTGCGAGCGACGCGAGCTCGTATAGTATAGGAGCATGTATGCAGCATATCCTGTCAGATGGATCGAAAAAACCTATAGCTCACACCTAAAGGACACTACTGCCGGCAGAAAAGGCTTACTCTCAAATAGAAAAAGAGGGGTTAAGCATTATTTTCGCGGTGACGAAATTCCACCGTTACCTGTACGGGAGACACTTTATACTGGAAACAGATCACAAGCCCCTAGTGACAATCTCTGGCTCAAAAAGGGCTTGCCAGTATATACGGCAAATCGCCTACTCCGTTGGTGTACGATCTTGCTAAATTATGACTTTCAAATAAAACATCTTGGTTCGGAAAAAATAGGCCATGCGGATGACCTGTCAAGGCTTATACCGAAAATAGAGGAAACCATTTAAGAGTCAGTAATTGCAGCTATACGTTCCAATTATGAGGAAAAAAACATGGTGGCGAATATAATAAAAGAATTACCAGTCACGTTAACCAATACAAAATGGGAAGCTGAAAATGACGATGTCATCACAGACATAAAGAAAAAATAAGGGAAAATGATGAACAAATGCAAAGCATATTTTCCGCATGCAATGATGTTTTATTATATAGTGAAAGAGTTGTTATCCCGAAAACCTTGCAGAAAAAGATCTTACGTGATTTTCATACAGGACACCCGGGTATAAATAGGATGAAGGCACTTATGCGGAGTTACGTTTACTGGCGTAACATGGATGTGGATATTGCACTAACAGTAACAAGTGTAAAGGTTGTGCATTAGCCGTAAAGGCACCAGCGATAGTCCATAAACCTTGGGAAAAAAACTGACCATCCATGGTCACGCATTCATATAGACTTTGCTGGACCAACCGAAGGACAATACTACCTAATCGTAGTAGATAGTTTTTCCAGATGGCCTGAAGTAAAGCGTCTCAAGAACCCGACGACAAATAACACAATAAGTTTTCTGCATGAAATATTTGCACGTTTTGGTGTGCCAGACATTATAGTCACATATAACGGAACACAATTTACATCAAGTGATTTCAAGGACTTTTGTGACACTTTTCAGGTAAAACATAACTACACCACCGTTCCACCTAGATCAAATGGATTAGCGGAAAGGTTCGTAGACACGGTAAAGCGTGAACTTAGAAAATCAATAGGGACCCCGACGGATAGAGCATTACTACAATTCCTGCAAATATACAGGATAACTAAGAACCCAAATACACCGTCGAAATTATCGCCAGCAGAATTAATGTTTGCTAGAAAAAATAAAATCACCATTTGATAAATTGATACAAAAGCAAGCAATCGTCCATAAAACTACGCACACATCACGTAAAAGGTTTAAACCTGGTGATCGTGTATATTTTAAATGCATGAAAAATAATATTTCATATTGGGAGTTTGTTACGGTAGATAAACGTATCGGCGACTTGGTCTACATGATAAAAGGTTCAAAAGGGATACACAAAAGGCATCAAAATCAATTGAGAAAACGTCATATAAAAGACAACAAACATGACAAACCTGATGAAAAGGAAGATCCAATTGATATACTATACGAAGCGTTTGATATCGGACCACCACAAACCATGCTCGAACCGAGAAGATCGGGAAGGAAAAGAAAGTTTACAGAACCAATTATAATGAATGCCAATAGAAAAAAGATATTGAAATCTACACTTCAAATCTTGGGAGGGGATGTTGTGGAGACGCCCACTAATTAACAGATGGGGGCGAGTGAGATATATAAAGGCATCAATCACCAATACCGGGGGAGTTCTGCAACGACCGCCAAATAGGCAAGACGCCTATGTTGCCTCCAGTAAGACATGCAACACGCCACCTGCCGGAATATTTCCAACTGAAGTATATCTGAAGACATGTAAATATGTATATAACTTGTCTGCCTAATACATTATTGTTATACCTTTACTTACCGTGTTCTTGTTAATTATTTGTGCAGACACAACACAAGTTGAGGCTATCATTTTCGAAGATCAATGCGTGACTATTCGCTAAATTATAATATTGAACTCATTGTGTTTTTTTATTTAGATATGTTTCAGAGTGTAGTGTAAAAGAGAGCATGTTGAGTGTTGCCAAGTGATCTATTTTTGTATTCGAATAGATTCACACCACAGGAGACTTGATGAAATCAAAGAAATGTACGACTTTGTAAAAATCTGCCATCGCGCATTCAAATATCACCGGAAATCTGTGGAAACAACTTCCAGTTCAAGTCCCAGATGAGGCATCTGTTAATAAAGTTGAGGCTACCATTTCCGAAGATTAACGCGTGGCTATTCGCTAAATAGCCCAAAAGAGTAAGTATATGGAAACTATCATTCATGATTATTCACATTTGAATAAGTTTTTTGACAGATAGATTCCCAGGTTGCTGACATCTTTTCAGATGTAAGAACGCGTTGAGTGCCCGATGATAAAAGGAGATGTGCCAAGAAGAGGAGTCAAAGTTATTCAAGAGACTGATTACACAGGATAAAAATGGAGTCTATCACCATTATCTCGAATACTTACAATCTTTCGAGATCAGGACAGAGTAGCGATGATAGATTTCCTGGCAAATGATACCACAATTACAGGAACCTATTATGCTTCGTTTTTGAGGAAATTAAGAGAAGCTATCAAAATCAAGAGGCGGGCAAGATCAGCAAAGGTATCTTCTTCCTGCAAAACAATGCTTCAGTTCATAGCAGGCATGTCACCAGATCTGAAATCCTCCCCTTACTCTCCTGACCCTCTGACTCATTTTTTCCCGGCCGTGAAATTGTTTTTATTTTTTAGGAAAGCGTTTTCCAGATAATGCAACTTTGATTTCTGAAATCACGTCGTGGTTGGAGGACAAATCTGGGTGTTTTCTACAAAAAACGGCTTCCAGAGCTGCATTAAACGAGGGGATAAATGTGTAACTCTTGTAGGTTTATATATAAAGATTAATAACTGTGCTATGTTTCGTTGCTCTACTGCTATGAAAAGTGAGTCAGAGGCATTACTTATTGAAGGCCTCTCGTATCTCCAGCTCAATCGAATAACAGAAAAAAAATCGGCCCTTCACTGTCGACGTCTCTAGACGCCGGAAAATTTTCTATTCTAATAATTTCTTTCCTTAGACCGCCTGCCTTCGGAATTCCCTTCCTGCTTCCTTGGTGTACCAACACGCAGAAAAGTAAATGTAAAGGGAATAGATATCTTGCTGCCGAACTCCATATAGCTCCTTAAGTTACAATGGCAATGTTTAGAGCGAAAAAACTTAAAGGAAAGACCAAGAAAACATTCTCGTATTTTTCTCCATGTGTTTGGAAAGTCTAACATTTTTAATATTAGATCCATTGACATATCCTAGATCTTAAATAATTAAATTCTCACACACTTTAAAAAATTATGCAGTTCTAAGACAGGAATATTTTGAATAGGACGCAAATAGTTTTAATTGTCAACAAAAATGATGACGTCATAGAAAGTGATGGTTTGTTTTACAATCCACATTGATTCAAAATATTGTAAAAAAAAACAAATATATAACAAATAAATATTATCAAAGGTAAGATAAGTTAGTCTTCTACCTAGCTGGATTGGATTTTAGCATTTTTATTTCAATGTAAAATGATTATTGGGCTCGAAAAAAAATAATGTCGAGCGATACACGAACACAAGGAAAATTGTTGTTAGTGGCTGTACATAGGCGAGTGTTTTTCGTGAATATTTTCAGTCGAGCACCTTCCATGAAAACAAGTGAAGCACACATGCCCCCCCGTGAGTGCACAGTGAACGAAGCATAAATAATGACTAAGTTCAGCATTTGCCCCCCCCTCCCCTATTTAGCCCCCAAAGTCCTCAGGGGAAGTCAAATCCTGGTGATAACAAACAAATTGTGCAGTTTTAGACCGTAACATATATAAATTTGAGTTTTGCACCATGTAAAAAAAGAAATGACTAAAGTCCATCATTCCCCCCCCCATTTAGCCTTAAAAGTCCCCAAGGGCTTAACATATTTAAATTTGAGTTCAACACTATGCAAAACTGCTAAATAGACATACGCAGAAAATTTTAGACAAATATGGTAAAATAGTCCCAGAAATTGAATGTTTTTATTAGCCTTAAAAAAGCCCCTGGGGCACACCCAACAGTTATCGCGAAGTATGGACAAACAAAATTATATAGAAATCAATTAGTACAATTTTTCAGAAAGTTTTATAAAAATCCAAGGCATCGATTATTTTTAATAAGCTCAAAACTGTCAATTTTAGCCATCCTAACTCGACAGGAACCCGTAGGGAGGGTGGGGGACCAGAGTTTTCCCGGAAAATTCGTTCTGTTACTTTATTTTACTCATATCATGTTTAATGTTTGTGCAAAATTTCAAAAAATTCCAAGGCGTAGTTATTGAGAAAAGTGCAGACGGGCGAACGGACGAGGGTGAAACGGGAGACGAATAACGATAGAGTAGAGATAGTCTCATAAAGTAAATTCTCTAAGAAAAACGTAGCAGGAAGGAGACAAGAACATCGTGCACTAAATTTCGAAGTCTTGTTAAATGATTTTTGAAAAAAGAAAATCGCAAAGACTATAAAAGTATTAAATGCTACTCTGGGTACAAATGATGACGCCATAAAAATACTGCCGTTAGCAACATTTTTTAAATACAAAACCATGAATCTAGAAATGATATGAGAGTTCACTTCCCTGCGGATAGACCCCATAAAAACCCAAGGATAATAGAATTACCAGCATACTCACATCGTTAACATTGTGATTTTATTTTTACACCAGCGGTGACAAACATTCTGAAATTCATGGACCAGTAAATGTACACTTAAATAATCATGAATTTAGGAAAAACGCTAAGTACATTTAGTAACAGGAAAAAGAAAAAGACGAAGATGAAAACAACGGGAAAAAACGACGACGACGATGATGATGACGACGGCCGCTTGGGAATACCAACTGCTGTAAGCATAGACCGCACAAAATAGTCGTGAAGAATGGAAGAACCGAAGAAAGAGAGCATTGACCAGACCTCCACTGGATTAGTGCAAAGAGTACTAGGGCCCTAAGGAGGCCTATTGCCACTGAAATTGCAGTGAAAACCGATGGTCGTTGCCAGCGAGAGATCAATGGTAAGCGGCTATTGCGATAACGCAAAGTAATTTGCAAAAGTGATGGCGAGTACTGAAAATCTGGGGAGACTTGTTGACTACCAGACTCCGGAGAACATCGTCCGTTATTATCAGTAAGTAATTGTTGATAATAACCTGTGCGATAATTCCTAAAACCATTAATAAGGTAAAAGTAGAATGAGAATTACGTGTACAGGAAGTTACGTCATAGGCAGAAGTCAGAAGTAACATGTAGTGAAGAAGAGAGGGAAGTCTTTATCTTTAACAGATAACCTGTGTTCAGTGGCAATTCTGGAATCTCCATTTTTCTTTATACTACCCCTTCCTCTACGCGGAATATGGGTGATGGGTGAATTATGTGTAACAGTGAAGTGCGGTGTGAGAATGAAATTAAAAAACATCACAGAACTGAACCATAAAGTAAAGGTTGGATTTTCTTCTTCATGTACGTAATTGCAACTATCAGGCAAGAGAAAGATAAAAATGTTGGCTGCCACATTACCACTGCGACTACAGAGAGAGAAACAGGTGTTTTTGCCGACGAAGTGGATTACAAACACACTATGGGATAGAAGAATATTCCACAGGGTGTCAGATAACATCGTACCGTATGTTACATAACGTATTAAGTACGCTGTCATGTAACGTTTAATTAACAGGCAATTGTAAACGTTACAGCAACAAATATTGAAAACATATCGGAAAGGACAATTGGAAATAGATCATACACCATCCATCATGACAAATTCCTGCGGCCGTGTAGCTATAAAACAGAGCTGTTAAACCCGATATAGTGATAGAGACAAGAGAGAGAAAGTAGCAATCCTAGTTGAAGTAAATGTCTCTAACGAGGCTGGCCTTAACAGAGCTGAGAGCAGGAAGATAACGTAATACCAAGGCTTTATGTATGATATGAAAACAAAAAAAAAAACCCTAGAATATTAAGATCTTTACCATTCCAGTAATTATAGGAGCAACCGGACTCAAAAAGGAATTTCAAACCCTACCTGGCGAATATACCCGGTGAACCAAGTGCAATAGAAATACAAACAATTACACTCAAAGGAACGGTTAAAATCTGAAGACCTCTTGGTTGGAATGACTGAAATTGTTGGTGAATGGCTGGCATCCAGTAGAATGCCCCATCCCCAGCAAACAAAATAAAATTAAAACATTAAAAATAATTGCAGTATTTAATAAAATATGAACCATATATTTTAAATCATCGCCTCTATTTTGCCTTTAGGAGATAATGCCCCCCCCTATGAGAGTAAGTGGACGTGTAAGTGAAGCAAGAGTTTCACAATCTCCATGACTTCACTTTCCCTAAATCAACAGTTTGATTCCAGTGGTAAGAAGTCCAGCACGAATTAAAACAATGTCGAGATAAACAGAGAGCACTTACAGCACTTGGTATTCCCAAATGGTTACCCATTTTAGTACTGACCAGGTTCAACGTTGCTTAACTTCGGTGATCTGACAGGAACTGGTGTATCAACATGATTATGTTGTAAGTTTTAGATAGCCTTAATTTTGTCTTTTTTTTTTCTGAGAAAAACAGTCGAATAGATACACAGAATCACGTGGTGATAAATAGGAGATACGTGTCTTTAAAATATAATCCCGCTACAACAAACGACGGACCGTGTGAAACCAAAGGTTTTATTAAAGAAGTCGAGACAAACTAATGTTAATCAGTAGATCTAGACAACTTAAAAGCTAATTTTAAGACGGGTAATAATTGGTAAATGTCAAGCAGGAATTATTCTCTTTTAAAAAAAACAGCTAACAAAATAACGCTTTGTTGAAATGCGCTCTTCATTTATTTGCTTAGGTTTGAATTAAGTAAACTGAACCCATCACTAAAAATTCTATAATACAAAGACAAGCGAAATCAACAATTTGTATCATTGTTCACATTAAACATTGACATTTTTGCCAGCATTTGGATTAATATTCAGGTCTAAAAGTTTAGTGCATGCTATGAATGATAAAATTATGAACTGACTTTTGAATTTGTACTATTCATTCTTAACATTATTCGACTATCTATGCATGAATGCAGTGAATAAAGATTCGTTGTATGAATTCGCCCTGGTATTCTTTGTGCAATATATATATATATATATATATATATATATATATATATGTATGTATATATATACATAAATATGTATATATATGTATGTATATATATATACATATATATGTATATATATGTATGTATGTATATATATACATATATATGTATATATATGTATGTATATATATACATACATATATATATGTATGTATATATATACATACATATATATGTATATATATGTATGTATATATATGTATGTATATATATACATACATATGTATATATACATATGTATATATACATGTACATATATATGTATGTATATAGATATGTATATATATGTATATACATACATACATACATATATACACACATACATATATACACACATACATATATACATACACACATACATACATACATATATACATATATACACATACATACATATACACATACTTACATATATATACACATACATACATATACACATACATACATATATATACACATACATACATATACACATACATACATATACACATACATACATACATATATATACACATACATACATACATATATATACACATACATACATATATACACATACATATGTATACACATACATACATATATATATACATACATATATATGTATACACATACATACATACATATATATGATGATGATTGCAACGTCTTGTCAGACGAGTGCCACTCCCTCAGACATTTAACATCCATGAGCCCAAATGCCTGAGGGAGTATCTATACAAAGATGATGTTACAGAGTCTTAGCTTTGTACGACAGCTAAGTCTCTCTTTCGGTTCAAAATGTTGAGATCCAGCAACAAGCAAGAGCAAGATAGCCAACAACAAATTAAACTGCAGACCAGCTTAATGCGGGTACTGGTCTCCCGCTTTATGGTTTTTTAAATCAGAGATTTGCTTCTCCTAGAAAGATTGCCTTCACCACGGCTTACGGGAGCCCTCTCCACCCCAATACACATACACACACACACACACAAATATACACGGTGCTAGTTGGCCGTTGACCCATAAAAAGTGTTCATTCGCCCTTTGGAAGGTCTTGTTTTTAATCCTCCAGGGAGACTAGCCGCCCTCCTCACCAAACAAGTCTGGTGGGGGAACCAGTTTAGTCGCCGGTGACCCGACCATGAGACAGGTAGTACTGGGTTACATGGTACCAGTAGCATATGACATGACCTGACACAAATATTTCTATCAAGAGCAAATATCATTAAAAAGTTTGAGGGAGACATGATATGGGATATAAGATCCATGTATATGTCAAGTGCTACAATTTCAGTGGATGAATTGAGGGAAATAGATAAATATTTGGAGTATGTTGACAAATTGCTTGGAAATAATGGGCATACTCATATAGAATGAATTCCCGGAGCGGTGCTCAAAAAGAACTGTAATAATGAAATTAGCCAATATTTAATTTGGGAAATTTTAATGAAAAGGTGCATTTTTGTGGGATCTTAGTACATGTAGTCTTAGAGGCGTGTTTGATAAGGGGGAGGAGTATGTAAGTGATTAAGGAGGTGATTTGTAATGCCTACAATTTATTGATTTTTCTTGTTTTTTTTTTATTTAGGAGTTCATCCTTATCTTTAAATTTAGTGATAAAGAGTTTTTTCATTTAAGCAAAGGAAACAAGAGGAGTTAAGTGATTGACAAGTTTCAGGATTTCCCAGTTAACAATTGGTGTTGTCTTTTCCTTTTAGTTCACTATAATATGCAACCAATCATATCTTATCACTATACTTTGGATTCATGAAGGAACTTTTATGGTTAGTGTATCTTTGCTTAAAAGTATTGATGGTTCAGATCTTATTTACATACTACTAAATCTTATTTTCCACAAAATTTCACCAGAAATGCTTTCATTTCCACTGAAAACAGATATAAATAGAGGCTGAACAAAATTCCATATTTTTCGACTATAAGTTGTTCCCCTTTATATCTGATTTGAAACGGACGATACCGAGGTTCTTACTTTCTATAAAAAAATTAATGTATACTAAAGCAATACTCGTCCAAGGAAAAGAAAAAACTTAGTTACCCTAAGAGGGAAATTTGAACCACTTCTGTTCTCTTACGTAAATTAAAAGCAACATATATCGCTTATCAACATTATGTCTAGCATCCTTATTTCAATTTGGATCAAAATTCATTACATGATTTTGATTGAATAAAATACATAAAATTGAGAGTGGCGTTCTAAAAGTAATGACAGAGAAATTGCAACTTGTGTATCTATGACCTAAAAGTTGACTTTTTTTGGCAGATATTGACGGTGTGAGATTAAGAAACAAATAACCTGTCATGGACGTTCTCAGAAGCAGTGATGCCTCATTAAATTCCTGGCAAAGGTGCATTGTAAATGGTGCTGATCATATAGGAAAATACATTTTAGAGCACAAGGTAGCTCGTTTTAATGGTACAACTTCAATCTTCGTAGCTCTTCAACTTTTTGAGTTAAAAAAACTCGGAGTCTTTAATTTTGGAAAGATCTTCGTATATATATATATATATATATATATATATATATATATATATATATATATATATATATATATATATATATATATATATTTCTCTCACTTTTACAAAAAAAATAAATAAATAAAAAAATAAAAAATTAACGTAACAGTTTCTTAACTCCCTAGCTATCAACATTGACCTATTTTATGTCGATTTTTTTTTAAAGATTGGCAAATTATAACTCATAATCACTCCAGAATGTGTCGGTGCCATTCAGTGGGTGTGTGCTTGAACAATTTTTTTCTATCAGAGAGAAAGCTGTCAGGAAATGATTAAAGACTCCCAGAATGCTTATTAAAGAGTTAGGCGAACTTCATTATTTAGCGTAAACAAAGACACGTGATTTTTTAATACGGAAGTACTCTGAATGAATGGGAAACAAAAAAGGATCTGTGTAAAAAAAGCATCAAACCTTCAGGCAGGCAAAGACAGACGCTTCATTGTGCGATGATTTGAATATGTAACATCGCCATTCCTATTTGTAGAGTCGTATATATATATATATATATATATATATATATATATACACACACACACAAAGTGAGTATTATATATATAGCAGTTTAAATTGCTAACTTGAGCATACCTAAGACTTAGTACTTGGATAAGCGAACTCACCGCTGAAAAATTACCAATTACAAAAGGGGTTTTATTAATAGTAACAAATTTACAAGAATCATGAAATTATGAAAAAAAAAGCAGAGATCATCAGCTGCTTACTATATATCTGTTTCAGAGATTTGGAAACAGGACAGCTGTTAAATTTATGGTTCTCCAGTAGAAAATACTACTTCTCCAATGAGAAAAAGTAGACACAATCCAGTTACTATTGGATTATTATATGAATAATATACGAGGATCGTTCAAATAGTAACGCTTATTATTTTTAATTAAAAAACTAAAATGATGAAGAACTACGAAAGCAGGAGTAGTACTATTAAAATGATCGACATTTTGTGGCTCATAATTTATGTTTCTACATAGCACCATTCTCAATAAACTTCTGCCACCCTCTTTTGATGCTTCGGTCAAAAAAATCTGGAGCGCGCTTTATAACTCAAGCGTCGTACACTCTGAAATCGAGGAGTCCATCTCTGCTGATATTAATTGCATCAGCTTCGTAAACGTTCAGCAGGTGCCGGTGAATGTTGATCAGTTTTTTTTCTGTATGAAGGAATTCAATAACGCATATCTACTTCTGACGCACGTCCATAGCAAAGGTTGCTTTCTATGAAGCTCATATCAATATTTGCAACAGAGAGGCGAATCTTAAATAATAAATGCATGAGTTCACTCATCATAATAATGCAATTTGATCCATTCTGACTGAATAATAAAATAGGGGGTATTACATCTGGAACGTCCTTCGTAATATATAAATAAATAAGTATAATACTACTTTTTTTACAAGGTGGTCACCACTTATTAAGGCCCGGAAGCAACTCGGGATAAGGATTATTGCGTGTAAAGTACGTTAGTGTTGACATTTGATAAAGTGTCTTACTTAAGGGGGCGATTCATCAGGAATTTGTTTATGATGGACTTGAAGACATACAGGTTTAAGTCAGGTGGGAAGCAAGTAAACGGAACAGAGTTCCACAGGCGTGCACTTCTAAGAAAGAAACTTTTTTCATGGAATCTACGTTTTGGTTTTGACACAGATAAAGAATGGGAAAAACTTTTGACAGTGGTTTCAACTAGACGAGAGTTTTTCGTGAAAGATTGACGAGGGGGGGGACCAGGGATTGGAGCTCATTCTTAAAAACTATTCTGTACTATGCTAGTTAGCATATAATATTATACAAGAATAAAATTGCATGAAAAAGGTTAAGTATCTTTGATACCAAACAGGCAAATGGATAAGATAAAGAAACCTGGCCGTACAAATCTAAAAATCTATATGCAGTCTTGGAAGTTCATCAACTTATCAAAGGCTTTAATCCCAAGTCGTTTGTTTGAAAACGACTTTGCTTGTAAGTCATTTAATCACTAATTTAGTCAATCACTGCATTAATTTGCTTCCAAATATTGTATGTTATTGTAGGGATTATCTGTTTACCTTGAAACACTGTTTCAGGGATTAAAAAAAAAACAAAAACAAAATAAAAAAAGAGTCTTATTCCATGGTTTCCGAACTCCACCTCCCGTAAAAGTTCCGGATATCGGAGCTAGTATTTTGCTCCAAATTATTTTTCTTACTAACTTATTTGCTATTACAAATCTTCCTTATCAGTGTTGGGTTAGGGAAAATTTTATGTTGCTAATGCCAGTTCAAAAGTAAAGCCTATTTTTTTAAATCCAAGAATTAAAGAGCTACGAAGATTCTTGTAGTATTAAAACGAGCAATGTTTTTGAGCTTCGAAATTTATTCATCAACAGTCACAATCATTCTCAATGCACTTTTGTGGCGATGAACGATGGCTGTGCATGGGCGTCCAGAGCGCGTTTCATCATACAGGGATCGCTCCCAAAATAAAGCGTTACTTTCGGACTTTCGGAACGCATTATATATGTCCCCAAAAATGTTTTCACATCTCGAATGACAATATCGTTATGCCCATAGTGAAATGGGATAGTTTCGAATATAGACGACAAATGCAATCGAATAATCATGTTCGCCAATGTTCAAATTGATGACTATTCTTTTGCAAGCAATGGTGATAACACGCACCAAGGAATTCGCAAATGCCACTAAACAGGTTAATAGAAGTACAATTTTAGAGACACCATATATATATATATATATATATTAGTTTGTGTCTGTACGTTTACTTCGATGTTATACGTCAAGTGAATGATTGGACGTTCTATAGCTCGAATTTTATAGGTTAGAACGCATCATACTATCAAATATTTTATATTAAAAATAATTGTTCATTATTTTATAACTAATATTGCATACAAATAAATTAATCAATGAATAACGCGTGAACTCCGCTCTCTCGTGAGTAGTACATTGTTTCTCCCTTTTTTAACTTATGATAGCAAAATCCTTGAACACGGGAATCTATACGGAATATCTCAACAAATGCATATTATTCTTGTTCCGTTAACTATAACAAAAGACGACTTGGCAATTTTCATGCAATTCTTAGTATCGCCTTCAGTTAGAATTGAACCTTCAATCTTCTGAAAACTGGCACTTTGAATTTATTTTTACTTCATCGCGTTATCTGTAACATCATGTGTCCATAGATAAGATAAAGAGTTCCGTTGAAAATTATGTACACATTTCTGAGTTCCACAAGATGTACCTAAAGATAATCGGAGGTTACATCGGTCGAAACGTTTCGAAAAAAGCACCTGAGATAAAAAAATAGTTCGAAAAAATTCAGTATTTTAAAAATATAAAATGAAAACAAACACATACTTACACACACATATACATATTAGTGCATACATAAATATACATTATATATGTTGAGTTTTATTGTAGAAGAATAAAGACTTTACTTACCGTAAAGCAACAATCTTTCGTAAAAATAGATTCCTCTATAACCGGTTGCATAGTAAAATATATAGAAATAAAAGAAAGTATATTTTTATATCGATAGTGGCGGATATTTTAGTTCCACATATATTGTGCTTGAAGGCTTATAATATATGCACATATTCTGCAATTCGGATTTTGGGTCTCGGCATAGATATGGTCGTTCGACTCGCGAAACTTAGTTCTATGCGGTGAACCAGCTGTCTTATTCCATGTTTCCACATGAATTTTATAAGCAGATACTATTTTATCAATTTTCAGCATTTTGCTACAAGCGTGCCCAAGACGGGAGTAGGGCTAGATAGCAAGTTATAATAATATATATGACAATTCAGCGACACAGAATTTTCCGTGTTGTATAATTGATTCCTAGTCAAGCTAATGTACTGAATTGATGCTATCATGTGTTTTTATATGCACTCGTATTAAGTTTGCCCAATCGGATGCTTTTGTTGTTCCCGCCATATTTTTCTATCAGCTATTGTTTTTATTTTATTTTGAAATTGATTTTTTTAATATATATTACATGGATCAGTTTGATATCTGTTAAGTTTTTCCAGAAAATTTGATCAGAATTACCAAAAGAGGAACCTGAATCGAAGAACACACACATTATATATATACATATATATACATATATAAATACATATAAATACATATATATATACATACATATACATATATAAATACATATATATACATACATATACATACATACACATATACATACACATACATGTACATATACATACATGTACATATACATACACATACATACATGTACATATACATACATATATATACATATATATATGTACATATACATACATATATATATATGTACATATACATACATATATATATATGTACATATACATACATATATATACATACATGTATATATGTACATATACATACATATATATACATACATGTATATATGTACATATACATACATATATATACATACATGTATATATGTACATATACATACATATATATATACATACATATATATATATATGTACATATACATACATATATATATACATACATATATATATATGTACATATACATACATATATATATGTACATATACATACATATATACATATATATATGTACATATACATACATATATACATATATATATGTACATACATATATACATATATATATGTACATATACATATACATATATATATGTACATATACATATACATATATATATGTACATATACATATACATATATATATGTACATATACATATACATATATATATATGTACATATACATATACATATATATATATGTACATATACATACATATATACATATATATATGTACATATACATATATATATACATATATATATGTACATATACATATATATATACATATATATATGTACATATACATATATATATACATATATATATATGTACATATACATATATACATATATATATATGTACATATACATATATACATATATATATATGTACATATACATACATATATACATATATATATATGTACATATATATACATATATATATGTACATATACATACATATAAACATATATATATGTACATATACATACATATAAACATATATATATATGTACATATACATATATACATATATATATATGTACATATACATATATACATATATATATGTACATATACATACATATATATATATGTACATATACATACATATATATATATGTACATATACATACATATATATATATGTACATATACATACATATAAACATATATATACGTACATATACATACATATAAACATATATATATGTACATATACATACATATAAACATATATATATGTACATATACATACATATATATACATACACATATATATATATGTACATATACATACATATATATACATACATATATATATATATGTGCATATACATACATATATATACATACATATATATATGTACATATACATACATATATATACATACATATATATATGTACATATACATACATATATATACATACATATATATACATACATATATATATGTACACATACATAGATATATATACATACATATACATATGTACATATACATACATATATATACATACATATACATATGTACATATACATACATATATATACATACATATACATATGTACATATACATACATATATATACATACATATACATATGTACATATACATACATATATATACATACATATACATACATATATATACATACATATACATATGTACATATACATACATATATATACATACATATACATATGTACATATACATACATATATATACATACATATACATATGTACATATACATACATATATATACATACATATACATATATATACATACATATATATACATACATATATATATATATGTACATATACATACATATATATACATACATATATATATATATGTACATATACATACATATATATATACATACATATATATATATATGTACATATACATACATATATATATACATACATATATATATATATGTACATATACATACATATAT
>NC_136489.1:44418014-44480514 GCF_053919585.1 Euprymna scolopes | reverse complement strand
TCACTGTCTTTAGATTTTAGTTTCAATCTCAGCTCGTATACTTTTTACTTAAAAGAAGTGAAAAAAAAACAATACTTGCATGATCATGTATCAGTTTCTGTTACTCATTTTTTAAAATCAATTTAACGTTACGTTTAATACTGAGAAACGTCATGCATATATATATATATATATATATATATGTGTTTACCTATTATCTTTTCGTTTTTAAAATCGATATTTTAAAACGACATATTGTATGCATGTAAGGGCTTAATTTGGGTTAAGAAAAGCAAAACTTGATCGAAATTAACAAAAACTTCATTTAAAATGTCATACGAGATTAACTCAAACAGATACTAAAATAATGGCTGACGGAATCAAAATGCAAAGATAGAAACGCAAAAAAAAGCCCAAGAAAATGGGAATTTATGCTAATTCGTTAACAGAATCTAATAAAACCCAGTTAAAGTGTTTTTCGTTTTGACATTAACTTCACATTTACATTGTTTTAATATCACGTAATTCGTCGATACCCATATCGTCTTTCGTATCGATTCAGTTTTATGACTTTAGCGGCCATGGTAATTGCAGAGTAGAATATGATCAACCCCTTATTTGAATCGATTCTTTGATATCGATATAAAACAGTCATTTACAAGATTACAAATTAACTTCTACAAATGTATCTTCTACACGAATGAATTACTTTTTGCATTGGATATCGGCCTGTGTTGACTTGGATTCTTTTCAGCATGAAGAACAAATCTACACATTTGCTGACGATATCTTCTCGCGAGGTCATATACTCTTACATAGTAGCTACGCTAGGCCGGTAAGAGTCGATTAAGTTAGCTAGTGTGAATTTTGGCAAGGGTCACAATAGTGCCAAATATGCCAACACTGTAATAAGTAACGATGCATATTTTACAAAGGTGTGGTTGCAAATCTCAATCATTTGCAAATAAGTGAAGTAGCATTTAGCGCTATGAAAATAGGCACTAGTATTAAGCTTTTGCAAAGTTTAAACAATTCTATTTCTTCCTTTTCTTAGTGTCCCCTCATCTATTCGCAGTTATTTTAAGCTACGAACAAATGTATAACCTTTTTGTGCATACGCTTCAAATATACAGGACTGTTTCATAATAAGCCCTACGATGGATAGCAATTACATCATCTAGTGTTTATCTTGACAATGGTAGAACTAAGTACAGATAGAAATGACACGAAGTTTGTAACATAAACGAGTTCTCACGAAAAACGAATAGGAAAAGGTATCGTATAATGCTAAGTGAGTGTAAATAGGTCCAAATAGTGTAAAAACAAAATAGACGCCAGGATATGACGTATGACGCCACGGACATCGGAATTTAGAGAAATGAGGATTTTCAGTTGAGTAGACTTATGGAACGTTACGCGAAAAATATCGCTAATAATGCGGTAATAACTGAAAGTAAGACTTCGAAACTCGCCAAGAGCGAAATGTCCCCAAAGATCTGTTTGCTGTGTCCACCTTTTGGTCTTTAATAAGATAAATAGTTAAGTAAATACTAGTCACATGTGTGAGCCATTTATCTACAGAATAATCTTGAAAACTAAAGCTCCTTACAAGTGGTTTACTTTCCTTTTTATGTACGCGTAAAAAGAAAATTAAAAGGAATGAAAACGTTGCAGTTATATAAGGCAAGACAGCCGGCGTATACACTTACCTAAGCATAGGAACTATCACACCCGATATTTGAATGCCTACTAGACACTATCCTCGAGTGTCTAAGGTCTCTCTGTTCAGGGGTTTGTCAGAACAACCTGGCATGAGGATACTTTTTCCATAGAAGTAAACCCTGACCAAATATTCAAAATCACATAGTATTCGCTGCCCAAATAAGATCTCCTCGCTATGGCTAACCCACATTAGCTTTTCCGAGGAATGGTGCACCTTCTCCAAGTGATGTTACCTCAAGTAATAGCACGAAGCTGGATACTCCACCAGACTATATAAATTCTTGTCCTGGAATCCAGTAAGACCAAGGGACCAAAATGAAAGACATACTACAACGTATGAAAATGGTTAATTGGGGAGAGGAAAATTATGTTTTCAATTTCTTTACTAATTCAGTGTTTGAGAGATAAAGAAATAAAATGGAACATCCGAATATCTATGTATCTCATATAGACTTCAAGTGTAAACCCCAGGTTGTGGGCCCCTTGACTTCTGAGAACTTTGACGTAAGTATATGTAAATTGAATGCGCTTCACACAACGAATCTCTAACAACTTGTAAAGCCTCATGAACCACGCATTACAACGATAACCATTTCCTGCACCCACATCCACCTCATCAGTTTAACATTGTTCCCGTGGTCAGTGTGATTATTTGGTTTTGAACATGGCATTTCGACATCGCATTTTCTCTCACACGTTTGACATTTCTATCATTGTTTATGGTGAATAAATGAATAAAAATATCAAAGGAAAAACATCCGTTCTTAAATTTAAAAGTATTTGAAAATAAAACTGACCTTTTGCTAAAATAAACAGGGGATCTTTACAAAAACATAACTTTTAGCAAAAAGTAAACTTCGTCGAAAAATGTGCAAAACGTTGGAATTTTTTTGTTTTTATTTTCATTTTACTTTTGTTTTATCTATTTTTGTTTACTTTTTTTATTCTTTAACTACCTTTTCTCTATCTCATTTGTGAAATAATAGTTTCTTTATATAATTTGTATCATTCGAACTATTTTTAAATGTTATTCTCACAAAATTTCAGCCGATGTAATCTCTTTCTTCAGGTACATCTTTTTATTTCATCTTGGTATAGAGCTTTCTTTACAATTACATCCTCGGACAGAATAACATACAGAGAGTCAGATCTACCACATTTATTATAATAGATTTCTTTATTATTTTCTAGCATGGTCACCAGGCGTTGTCTTTGGGCATTAACAAAATAGAACCGTTAAAAATGAGTTTCGATTTTTTTCTTTAAAACGTTCTGTCTTCTATATCTCTCTTCCCTCTCACTCTCTCTCTCTCGTTTTATCTAGAAACTTGAAAAAATAGTTGCTAATACATAAAATTAAAAACCGCTTTAAATGTCGAACCTAGGCCAATTCTAGTAAGTTTGACAATAAAAGGAATGAATATTTAAATAAAATGTGTCTATATTTTGTCCGAGGCAATGTAGGAAAAGAATACAACTGCTTTATGGGTGTCTTGCGTAGTGTTTTACCTTTAGCTAGACTCGTACACTATCAGACAAAACTCCTTTATATAATGTAATATTATACTAAATGAGGGTTAATCAAAATTTTACAAGCACGCTTTTTTCTTATATATTTTAACAAATTACATATTAACCTATATATTTAGTTCTGGCGTAGAGTTATTTTTGAAAACATTAGTAATAATTTATAACTGGACAAGTCACCTATCTGTTTTCTGGCTTTGTATTGTTTTCACACCTCATGTGGATTTAATCCTAATATTTCTTAATGTTTCCGTGAGCATCTAGAGAAAGTACAACTCTTTATTAAAACAGTGTTCTACACACTGTAAATAGATATGCAAATTAGATAGAAAAACTATGCGTCACTTTGTTTTCATAGCACAAGTATTAATAGCTAGAGATCAGTACAATAACACTAACAGTACAATAATTTATTATTCTGCTAATAAAAGAGTGACGCAAGGCAGAATCTATTTGATTTGCAATGAGCACCTATTATTTATGTAATTAATTTATTATGGTGGAGGATGCTAAGAAAATAATAACGGTCGCGCGAATATAAGTATACCTGTCAATATTGTAACCCGGTGACGTGAGTGGTGTGAAAAGACTTAATCTACATAGGATGAAAGCGTTTGCTACATTCTGTATAATGATTATATATATATATATATATATATATATATGTTACATAGAAAAATGCGAGCATGAAAAGAAATATGGTTAAGATTTAAACATGAAAAGGACTAATTGTTTAAACTGAAAAAGAAAAGGACAATATATTCTAGTAAAAAATATAATAAATTCATAACTTAAAATATTGCAGCATTAAGATTTTTTTTAATTCAATTTATAACATTATATAATCAATTCTTAATGCTGCAATATTTTAAGTTATACATTTATTATATTTTTTACTAGAATATCTTGTCCTTTTCTTTTCCAGTTTTAACAACTAGTCCTATACTTTTCATGTTTAAGCTTAACCATATTACTTTTCAGGCTCGCATTTTTCTATTGTAATCAATGATTTTTCCAGGTTTCCAGTAAATTCTTGTTCTTTGTTTAATTTCAATTTTAATTTTTTTGCCCTCATAAACATATGTAATAACAATGTACGACAATCGTCTGCTTTCAATAAACTTCCCAAAATTATCTCCCTTTCATTCTCTGTTTCACTTGTTACTTCTCTCTTCGAGACAGCAGCGAATTAGTAGCAACAATAGTCGATGAAGCGACGTGGTAGCTATAGAAACCAGTCATAAAAAGCGTCGCCCACCTCCTTACATATTTTTATGATTTTGAACACCAGAATATTCATAACTTGTTTTACTGAACGAAAATTGAAAATATTTTCTCACAGTATAGCTGAAGAGGTGATCTATAAACTGTAACAATTGTTTGAAATCTGGTCGAAAAATGAGTGAGCGGTGAAGCTTTAAAGCAGTTCTGAATGACTAAAACTGCAACTTAACTATATATTCAAACACGGTAGTGTTTGAATGATAACTTTTTTTAAAAAATTCAGTTTAACATTATATAATAAATTCTTAATGTAATAGATCGAGACAGCGGTTAATTATTAGCGACAGTGTTTTATATCCTGTTACGTCATCACTGCCGCCGTTACAAGCCGATTTGAGGTGGCGTAACAGATTTGGTTTCTATGGTAACCAACAGCCAATAAAAACCCGTCTGTCCGTTCCTTACAGATTCTGAGAATTTTTAAATGCAGTATTTTTATAACTTATTTTTCTGAACGAAAATTAAAATTTTTTCTCCAAAATATAGCTGAGAAAGTGACCTATGAACTGTAAAAATTGTTTAAAAGTCGCAAAATGTGTAAAGATTTAAAGCAGTTTTAAATGAGTAAAACTAATACTTAAGCATATATTCAAACACGATAGTGTTTGAATGACATTTATTAATCTACTATTATATAAAATGAAGTGTGTGTTGAGTACATTTTTATGAAATTTCACAAGAAGGCACTTTATGTGCTTGACAGTGTTTTTTTAAGATAGGTTTTGTATCGGAATGTCTTCGATAAATATCGATAATCGAAAAAAAATACGATGAAAGAAGGAACAGGCGATTTTCAACGTTACTACTTTACACAAACATCAGTAGTGCATTTGAAAAGTTTTATTACCACACAAGCTAAAAGGCCAGACATATAAAAACAGCAGGTTCTTTAGTATGACAGAGGCACGTTGGCACAATTAAAGCACGGTACTTTACTTTTGCATTTAAAAATTTAATATTTTGATATTTAAAAATAATTTTATAAAATTAACAGTATATTCTCTACAGTGCAATGTAGACTACAATGTATTGTGGGCTCAGCCACTCCTTCTGGTGCATCGCGATGGGTCCCAACTAGAATAGGCAATCAATCGATTTGATTGAAAAATGAACGATTTCGCAGATTTCGATGAAAATAAAAATATGGACGTGTGAAACATTCATTGATCATCATACAATTCTGAGCAAGGTCGGGTTTCCTTGATTATATATATATATATATATATATATATATATATATATATATATATATATAAAGTTAAAAGTCCACGTATACTTCTAGTATAGTGATTTAAAGATTATGAGGTATTTTTGAAGCATGAAAAACGATGTTATTTTTTGTATTTAATATTTTTATTGTTACAAAAAAGTATCGAAATAAAAAAGAAAAAGAAAGCTGTTGAAAAAAAAACTGGAAAATTGTAGCGCGGACAGCGTTCATTCCTAGCAACCATGTTCGAAAAAGTTCACGTGGATTATTTTAGCCGTTTGTGGGAGAAGTTTGTATTTTTTATTTATTTATTTATTTTTAAAAATGTTGCAATGTAATAGCGTTTTATTCAAACAGCAAAAATTAGACGCAATTGATTTCAATATGTATACTGGAATTAGAATAAAATTGTTAAACGGTAGCAATAATGTAATAATTAGTTATGATAATCCAGTACAGTAAAGTATTAATAACAAAGGTGATAGTTTTAAATAATAATAATAAAACTCCCGAAGAGGGCAGAGTTAGAGAAAATGTCGGCGTTTTAATGGGGGGTAAACTCCGTCCTCCCCTCTATAGAGATGGCACGCAGGATAGGGACGAAAATAAATAAATAAATAAGTAAATAAATAAATAAATAAATAAATAATAATAATAAGAAGTAATTAAATGAGAATAAAAATAGTCACGGTCCTGAAGGAAAATTGTCTCAGTCCCGAAGGAATTCTCATACATAGACCGAGGATAATATCAGAGAAAGTACTTAAATGTATGTCCTTTTAAAAAAAAAGTTAATAAAGTTTGCCCATTTTTTACTCACCGTATTTTAGAGAAAATTTATTACAAAATTCATAATGATCCGTTCATTAGTTTTTATATAGATATACCATGAACATAGCATAAAGTATCACTTGCTTTTATATTACATGGTTCCATTAAAAAAATAAATAAATAAAACCATGTGGCACTGATAGAAAAGTCGTTAAAATATCTTTAGAAGATAATTACGCAGTTCGCAGCTATTATTACGTCTCGGTTATTCTTCATTTCACTCTTTTAACCGTGGGAATAGAATATTTCCAAAGATAAAATTTTAAAATGAATAAAATTAGTTTAATTTTGACTCTGACTCGAGGGACCAAACCCTTATCAGCAGAAAAGTATACATCTAAGTATCTTAGCTGTAAAAAAAAAAACATTGGAACTTAAAAAAAATATATTTATTATCAAAGTAACCTATTTAAAGTTTTGGTTTTATTTTTGCTTATCACTTTAATATTTGCTTTTAAGTAATATAGTATTTACTATCAGATTTATCCGGCATTTCCTGTGTATCATATTAAAACAGTATATAAATAATAATAAAAAAATATATATAAATGTTAATACTAGACAGTCTAACGGAAACTGCTACGACCCTAATGGCAACCTCAAGTGAGAGAAGGACGCAATAACACCAAAGGGAGTTAAAACAAAGCAAGTAAGAACTGTATTCTCATTGAATTTATGAAAAAATGCAAAATAAAACAAAGGAAAATGTGAACTGCGGATTAAGAATAACAAATTGAAGAGACGCTTTTAAATGCAGGGTTTGGTTTTCAAGTTGATTAAAAAGTAAATGGAGTACTAATAGCAAGTGTATACAATAATCTCTTGTTAGGAATATACATATATATTCTAGCCCGGCGTTGCTCGGTCATAAAATAAAATGGTTCAATGCTAATCGTCTGGATTAAATAAAGGGTTCTGTTTGAAATTTATGGTTGACGAAACGAAAGAATGCTTCTCTCATGGATTAAATGAAAGATTCCGTTCAAAATTCTATGCAGATTCCCGTGTCCGAAAGAAAGATTTCGGAGTTCAACAAGGCAAAGAAGGTCGGTGATTACATCGACCGAAAGGTTGTGAAAATAACAAAAATAAGAACTGTAGTTCGAATAATCCAAATAATACGAATGATTAATTTTCATCTCAAAAATTACGACAGAATCCATTTAGATGGAAAATTAAAAAACAAAAACAAAAAAAAAACAAAACAAAAAAACAAAAAACAAAGAATAAACACACAAACAAAACAAAAACAAGATAACTTCAAATATTAGAGGTAAGCTGCGTGATTTGCTTCATTGCGAAACCTTTGCCTTTGCGCAAATCTTCTGTACTTCCGGTCAATTTTGGCAAATCACAACATTTGAAAGAGCAACTAATTTCGCTGTTTGAATGCATTTTAAACATCAATGTCCACACGCAAATACGCACCCCCCACACATACACACGAAATAGTAATCTTTTTGCACTTCTGCATTTGGGATTTTAACGCTCTGAGAGATCGATCCAGGACCGAAATTAGAAAGGGAGAAATATACGGAACTTTTGCGAAAGTTTTCAGAAAATTAACACAAATACATTAGTATAGTAACACACAACGGAAAGCATTATTACCAGAACATTTACTAAATTAAATAAACTTTCTCTTGAAATACACATTTTTAGAAGAAAACCAACACGTCCGCACTTTAGATTTCCACGGTTTCATTTTTCGGAGAGTTCATGGCGGATTATATGCAGAAAAATATACAGAAATCTTGCAAGTTTTCGAAAAATTTAAACAAATACATTAATCTAGCAACACATAAAAAAACATTATTACCGGAACGGGTTTTTAAATTAACTGATTTTTGTAAGCAATACATATCCAAACTTCAGAAAATTCACATTTATCCTTGGCAAAATTTCTGTATATTTCTTGTTTGTCTTCACTTGCAACAACTCGGACTTTCCGAAAAATTGAGAGCATTTTAGCATATTCACACATGTTAAACAAAATGATTATTAAAAACTATGTGGGTATAACTTTTAAAGAATGATCTTAATATATCAATTACAACATTTACATGGTTTAAAGCTGGTCTTCCATGAGAAACTAACTCCATTTGGGTTTACTGCCAGGGGACATCCTTCTACAGAAAACCACTTTGATGTTATGATGTCTGCAGATATTTTCTTTAAGAGACATTTGCTTCGGCTGCATCGTATCTTTTTTCGCACATGTAACTGGTAAATAGCCTTTATAATTACTTTAACACATTTAACTAAAATACATTCCAGCTTTGAATATTCCAGCGTGGGAATATTTTCAATTTCTTTAAATGAAAATTTGACAGCTTTTATAAAAAGTTACTAAATCTTGTTCAATTAATATTGGTTCTCTCTTGGGTTCAATTAATTAGATGTCCCGGAAAGAGATATTTTTCAAGTAGCTGAGTGTTTTTAGCTACAGTAATCGAGTACTACAACCTGATAAATCGCCTTATGGAACATTTGTTCGTAGTACTAACTTGCAATGTGCATAACCTTTAAGATTTAACGTATTGGTCAGGCTGCTATTCCTGTCCGTATTTATGATTTACACCGGTCAGTCATATTCTTGTTGAGAGGAACCTGGATGTATTCATATTTATTACATCAATTACGCGCTAATATTTTTGGGACCGCTGTGAACCTTAACTCGCCCTGTATTTATGGATAAAATAAAGTGTCAAGAATCCTTATCGGATTCTCCCGAGTCGTTCCCTCTGCCAGACATCGATAACGACAGGTCCTTCAGACGGCATCCGAAGTCCTCCGCAAATTGGTTATTGTATACGTGATGAGGTTTTAAAGATATTTTGCCGCATAATAGATACGACAGAAGGATGTCAAAAGTTGGAACTCCCCTCTCTCTATAGCTTGGAGAGGCTAAGACAAGAAAAAAAAATAATGGCGTTGCTGTGTATGTTTCGAGAACCTACAATTATTTGATAAAATTTCTAAAATGCACTTGTGATGTTTGGTTGTATCAAAGTGTTAACTTTAGTAAAAATCGGACCGTTCCTTCTTCAGTTATTTCCGATGATTAATATTGGTTCTCTCTTGGGTTCATTCCGATACAAAACCTATCTAAGAACACTGTCAGAAACATTAAGTACATTTCTAAGAAATTGAAACAAAAATCGGCCCGGCCATTTGCGAGTTCATAGGGAACGAACTTAGACACATAAAATGATTTTATATATAAGTATATCTTATGAGGAAACAATGTTTTAAAAAATGTCTACACTTCTGATTAATCCAAGGCATAACCGGATTGTTCTTAATCAAGAAGTCCACTTTACGATCGAACAATGAAAAAAAAATTGCATGAAATCATCACTTATCAAGGCCTGACCGCCACTAGAGGATAAAAGTTAATGAAATAAGATTTTCGGTTAGACAACAGCGTTATGAACACTAGTGATGATAACTGGTAGAATTGGATTATTTAAGAACTGGTTTACAATGATTATATGCAGTTCTACGGGCGAGCAGTTCTAGGAAAGAAACTTTATTCATGGAATTTATGTTTAGATTTAGGCACAGATAGAGAATATGGGAGAATTGTTGACAGTGGTAGTAGTTAGACAAGTATTTGTTGTGAATATTTTGCAGAGAGCGGGCATAGATTTAAGCTCAATTGAGCCCCTGTCATGGAAATAGCGAGTCTTTTCTGTGGGGAAGAGATTACAGGGAGAAGAAAAGGACATCTCCTGGATTTCGAAGCCGGGTTTGAATTCTGTTAAGGCAGGAAAGAATGCTCTAAGCAGCTTCTACCCAGATGTCGCAACAATACTCCATCTTAGGATGTATTTGTCTCTTACACAAATACTTCTACAAAGCCACCGATCGCCCATGCATGACGTATTGTTGCCACATTTGGGTTGGTGCATCTACCACTAGTCTCTCCCTCTTGGATAGGGTCCAAAACAGAGTCTTCAATCTAATAAGTCCCACTTTGTCAACTAAGCTCCAACCTCTGTCCCATCGCCACAATTTGCATCCCTATGCCTGTTTTACAAGTATTTTAATGAAATGTGCTCTGATGAACTCGTTGCATTTGTGCCCTTCGGCGTAAATATTCCCGACAAACCTGCTCAGCAACAGAATCACACTCCTTCATCGTTGAGGTCCATAAATGCCAGAAAGCTTTCTACTCTAATAGTTTCCTCCCTCGAACAGCTAGACTTTAGAATTTCCTTTTTGTCACTTGCTCCTCATATTGTACTGATATGCAGAGGTTTAAATGTAACGCAAATCAACATCTTATCAATCTTTTCTAGGCATGGTCCCAAATAGTAGCCTCTTACATCCAAGTGACGATATACCTTGTTAGGGGCTTAACGCAAGTAAAAGAAAAAAAAAACTGGAGGATTGGGTCGAGAGTTAGATACTATCTCCAACCATTTTTCCAGTGACCCTGGCAATAGATTTGATGCAAGTGCTCAATTTCAGATCAGAGTAGACAGTTAGTCCTTGGAGCTTGTCGAAGTAGAGCGCTTCCTCGAGACGAGAGCCGTTCATTTCAATTTGGGCACAGGACTATTTTAGTTTTCGAAAGCTGAACTTAAAATAAATGTTCTTTATTTCATATAAAGTTTAGTTTTGGTTGATTTTTTGATCATGATATAGATGACACCATGTGTCCAAGCGGAAGTTGGTAAATCTAACTTAAAAAAAAGAAAAACAAAAGATATGGACATTGTTAAAGTACTTCTATTTTCACAGGCAAGAGCCATAAAAATCCCATCATCCTCACCTAACTAAAAAGGTCATGGATAATTTGACCCGATTGAAGCGTTACTCGGCTCCGTTCTCCCCCTCTCCCTTCCGATCAAATAAAAGAAATGGCATTTTCAAAAATTCATTCGATCATCAGGATGTTCTAATTGTCCGACATCAGTATACTATACTGAGAGTTATTTATTCACACGGTCGTTTATGAATGAGTCAGTCACTGAATTATTACCACTACTACTGCCACTACTTAAGTGGTAATCACATATACGATACACACTACTACTACTACTACTACTACTACTACTACTACGTCTCATTTTCATCAGCCCCTCCTCATCCCCAACCACATTTCCTGAGTCATTTGACACGTTGAATGGCAAACGATATGCATAATTCTTTTACTAATGAGATGAATGAACTAAATTTGATGTGCATTGTTTTAATTATTCGATCTAGTTTTCAACTTCAGCTTTGTTCTCACAACGTTTCGGTCGATATAACCTCTGCTCTTCAGGTGTATCTTGTTGAACTCGATCGACAAGGATTCATGGCAGATTGGTTAAAGGACTAGCTAAAATGAATTTTTAAGTGACACTCTTCTGGAGATTCAAGATTGAATATTCAGTGCAGGGGATACTAAGAACACACTTGCGAATTTCTTAAGATTACTACCCGATCATGGCTTACAGAACGAGAGCATACTACGCTCGTTGTTTAAATATTCCGTTCAAAATAGCGTGCAGATTCCCGAATTCGAGAGAAAGATTGCAGAGTTCGAAAATATACTCCTGAAGAAGATCGGAGGTTACAACACCAAAACTTTGTGAGAATAACTGCAGATGAAAACACTCGATGATCTAAATAACCCAACTTGGCAATCCTCATCTACAAAATTCATAACCGATTATTATAAATTTTGTAAATCTCGAGTATTTATAGTTTTAATATAGACACATCTGATTTGAAAAATTAAAAAAATCATATTTTCATTAAACTTGATCCATAATCTGACACTAAGCAAGATACACAGTAATTCCGTCTTAGGATATCTTAAACTTAACTAATAAATTTGAGGCATTTATTCAAATAAAAAAAAAACATGTAATGCATTTGGATCAAATTTCGTAAAAGGATATAAGAGTGATGCAAAAATGTTCTGTTCGAGGAATTAACTTTATCCTAGGTCGGGTATTCTAGCTGTTATACTGAGCCAGAATACATAATGTTTGCTTGTCGCGGACCTTTTCCTATATATACTTAAATCACAAATAATACTCGATAAAATATACCTTAGTTTTCCGATTGACTTCTGTTTGAAAACATCTGTTCTAATTAGCCGTAATTTGTAATTAACTGAACAAGTTAATCATTTTATTAGCTTTGTATTCATCTTTGTATTATTCTAGTCACACTAGCAACCACCAACCTTCTTCAGTTGAGTCTTATTGAACTCCAGAATCTCTACAGAATTAAAAGAAAACATCATTTAATCCACGTGGATATATTGTTCTCCGTTCATCAGCTATGACTTGGCAAAAATCTTAAATAATCCTTAATTATGTTCTTGATTTCACCCGTACTGTGAATTGAATCTTTAAATCACAAAAGATTGTCACTTAAAACTGAGTATTACTTATCACTGGATCTGTTACACCACGGGTTCACGTCTACATTTATGGACTAAAAGAGTTTACTTCAAAATTATGTTTAATGAGACAATTCTGAAGATGATTGAAGGTTATGTTGATCGAAACGCGATTTTAAAGAATCCAAATTATCAATCTCAAAAAGTTCTGAAAGGTGATTTGGATTTAGTTTTCAGTACATTTGTTTTAATCGCATTCTATGTTGATTCAACTATTCTCAACAACTGTTGCTACGTATCATCTTTACAACGAGGCAGTAGCTGCGAAAATACTTTTTGCTGAACCACGTGAGAGAAACCAGACGGATTGGTGACAGCTGCCTCCTTCCCACAATCTGGACGAGAGAGGACGAGTTAGGGGCATTATGTTCACTGAGTATTAGAAAGAAGCACGGTTAAACCTCAAATGATCATGTGCTGCTATTATTTAATAACTTTTATGAATGCTGCTTTTAAGTAAACAAACAAACAAACAAAACCAATGATATCTCTACAGAATAAGGTTCGTGTTATCGTCGGAGTATTCCGGGCAATTTACGCAAAACGCCGAAAAGTACCAAAACACTGATCTAATGAAATCGCAGTAGCCAACGTCATTTAAAAATCATTTGATATCATTGGTTCATTATTATTAAAAATAAATGTTTATCATGATTTGAATAAAGAAAAAAACTGATAAAAAAAAATCAAAATATTTAATTAGCAGTTGTTTATTATTGAAAAATAAAAATTTATCCATGAAACTTACCTTAAAATGAATGTTTTTTTCCTTGATTTGATTTTAATCGTTTTAAGTTTTATAAAAATATTTAATTAATCATTGTATTTTCTTCATATCAAAAAGAAATATTGTTTTCATTTTTCAATAAATTATCTTTGAAACAACAATACATTTTTAATTGAAATAAATGACCAGCATTTGCATAAAAAAAAAACGAAACTTTTGTTCGGCATCTTCCGGAGTTCTACGTAAAGTACCCGAAAGATTCCGACGATAGCACGATTCTCATTCTACATAAATAATAACAATAATCGAAGAAACAAGCAAACGACAACACAAAAGAGGAAGAGAGAGAACGAACTGCCGTTGCGTGTTATCTACACAAGACGTGATCAGTAGCACTATGAATAATATACATGGATAAAAGAATTAATCCTCGCAGTGCTACATTATAAAAGTCAATGAACAATGTCTGAGGAAAGTTCGACGTAGCTAATAGGCCAGGGATTGTTATGTAATTGAGAATATTTTAAATATTCGATATCGTTTTAAGAAAATCACTAACACCAGAGAGTATCCTATATCTTTATAGAGTCACCACTCGTCCATGCACAGACGATAGTTGCCATATCTGAGTTGCTGCATCTACCAATAATATATTCGTCCAAAAGAGTCTAATAGATCCTGCACTATCGGTCAAGCTTCAACCTCCGTCCAATCGCCGTAATGTTGTATCCATGTGCCCGTTTTATAACTGTTTTCATGGAATGTGCTCTGACGAACTCCTAGCACTTATGTCCCCCTTGATGTACGTACTCCCGACTGCTGACAAGCAGCAAAATCCCACTCCTTCACTGTTGAAGTTCCTAGATGCCAGAAAACCTTCTATTCTAATAGTGTTTTCCTTCGGACTACTAAACTTTGGAATTCCGTCCGCATTTTCCTGACTGCACTAACCTTCACAAGGTTAAATGTAATGTAAACACATATCTCGCTGCTCAACTCCCTACAGTTCCTTGTTAGACACGATCCCAAACAGTAGCCCCTTTCGTGAATGTGGTAACATGACTTGTTTAGGATGAGAAACTAACAAAGCCTACAGATAATTTTACTTAAAGTTGGGCGGTGACGATGGTCAAGTGATTAACGACACAAACTGTCTAATCGAGTTCTTTCCACAAAAGTAATTATCACTTAGAATGTTGACAATCTTTACGTAGTCCCTCCCGTAAAGTACCCGATATCTTCCTAGAAAAAATTGATTACAAAAATATCGGAGAAACCAATGCCAACAATAGAATCTTCGGATTCATTCGATATGATGATACATAAAATGGATAGCTTGACGTTAACTAATTCAAATTACAAAGCAAACAAGCGCTTATGTTCAGGGCTGACACCGAACACTAACCGGCTGGTCAGCAGATAAAAACGAAAACACACAATCATTGCACACCTGACGTTCATTTTGATTTTATTCGTTTCATGAACATTAAAGTTATCTTACACTTTTTGTCTCGTCCTATGAAAACTTGATTGTTTCGGCTACTTTTACAATAATTATCAAGGTCAAAAGGGTTAATCAGTTTGTTAGTAAGATGATAAATAATACAATGAGAGGATTGGAAATGATGGTGGAATGGTGAGACTGATTATTCAAGAGGTAAGCTCAACATTTATTGCTGACGTTAAACTAAAAAACAACTATGTGGTAATCAACACGGAAGCATTCTAGACACATTGTGTTCCATAGATAAGGAGTCTTAAGAAAGAAACTGTTAATAAAAGTTCTATTTACTTTTAAGTATACAGAGGAAAGAAAAAAGGTTATATACAATAGTGGTAGGTAAACGAGTTCTTGCTGTAAATATTTTAGGGGGCAAAAATAGCTCATCCAAGCACTTAACATTGAAGTTACGATAGAGTAGAGAACGACTAGCAACCTCTCTTCTGTGAGAAAAGCGGTGTAACGAGAATTAAAGATCACCCCACACTAGAGTGCTAAGTCGATTTTCTACCCTGTCAGAGCAAAATAAAGTACTCTGAGCGCCGACTTCGCTCCCTGCCCCCAATGTGGTTCTGTGGGGAAATAAGTTCTTTGACCTGGTGTCAACCTTTCATTATCTTCTGGATTAGCTTCATGTAGCCTATCACACTCTTGGGGCCATAGGCTATCTGCACGGAAAGTTCATTTGAAATCCAATCAGTAGTTTATGAGTCTAAGTTCCATAACAGCAGCTCTCTCGAGGGTAAAGCATAATCTCGCGTTTCAAGGAGTCATCAACAATAAGAACAAAAATGGCGAATTCAGGACCCAATAGATAAAGCTTATGGCACACCCATCGTGTTTTTGTATCTGATTTAGAACACTTACTCGATTTTATTATTTATGTACGATAAATTATAGCAGAAATATGTTCGATAATTGCCCCTGCCGATTCTTTATTCGTGTGATATTTAGCACAAATTCAGATACGATAAATTAAGGTACTAATTCTTTTTGTCGCTAAAAATCTTTGTAAAAATAAACAATTCTTTTTTTTTCAGACTTATTTAAAAAAATAAAAATCAAACATAAATTGTTTACCTTTTTAAATCGTAAATATTTTCTTTGTAATTTTAATAGTAAATGTCTACCAAAGTGATATCATAGATATATTAAATTATTTACCATATATTCCGGCGTATAAGGCGAGATACAAAATTGGAGCAAATTTTAATAAATTCATCATTTATCGGTTGTATAAGACAACTGCTAAATGACGAAACCATATTTGTTTAGCCTAGTATCTTAAACGGTATCTTATGAAATATTGGCTTTTAAAGATAATTTTTTTAAAAACTTTAAAGGTCGTCTTATACAGCGATATATACGGTAATTCCCCAAACCTCGGCATTATTTTTCCGAAAAAAATTTTTTTTTACAAAAATTTTAGCAAAAAGAAATAAATAAAAAACAAGCACGCTAGTCCGTCTAAATCAGGGGTTCTCAACCGGGGTCCACATGGACCATAGGAGTCCATGGAATATTTCTGGGGGTCCACAAAATTATTATTATTATTATTATTATTATTATTATTATTATTATTATTATTACTACTTATTATCATTATTATCATAATTATTATCGTTTTTGTTGAATACTTTATTTGCATTAAATTAGTTTTCATTTAAATATAAAACTTAATTATATAATATTTCTTTGATTATTAAAACCTCAAAATTTATATTAGTGAAAAATAGAAGATTATCTTATGACCAATAGTTATGAAGGGGTCCACCAAGATAAAAAGAAGGGAAAAGAGGTCCATGAGTAAAAAAAGCTTGAGAACCACTGGTCTAAATTAAATTCGGTTGCTTCTTGCTTGGCATAAAAATCTCGAGTTACTCAAAAGACATGCCTAAATATCACAGAAATAGAGAACCAGCGGGAGCAGTTGCCGTGCTTTGTCGTACATTTGTCATGCTTTAATTTATCGTACATACGTCGAAAAATCTCTATAAAATATTGCATACACATATAAGGCATCAATGTATTTTAAGAATGACCAATTTCAAATTAGCCCAAGAAAGTGCAATTTAACTCGCTAGTGAGCCGGAAGACAATAAAAAATTCAGTTCAGAACAAGTTCAATAAAGGAATGAATTAATATAGGAGTAGTTGTATCTTGTCTTATATTTGTAATACCTTAACTTGTCGTACATAATCAGTAAAATTCCACCTGCTCGTATTTTCAACTGTAATGTAATTAATGGCCTTTTGTCAGTATTATCATTTGGTCTGTTAAGTTTTACAAACATTTCCGTCATTAAGTTAACCATAAAATTTCAACTTGGGCATATCAGCGTAATCTGAAAAAAATATGACGATACACGAAAGCATCATGTTGTAAATAGGTAGATAATCAATATACTTCCTGTGAAGGTCGGATGTCTAGGTTTCATTGCCAAATCAACTTCAATTAATATTTCTTCCCAATACAAGGAAAATGCATAGCAATAGAAGGCTCTAACAGCATTAGTGCGGATATGACAATCCAGGTGAAGAACTAATTTGAAAAGGGTTGGTAGTATTACGAGACACTGCTGAGCGCTCTGGGCTAATGGTGATTATGCTTCATCTATGAATCTATGACTGAAGCCAAAGTCATCATCTAATGAAGACCTTGTTGGAAACACTACTATATCAAGTTGAGTTATTATATGAACCTATTAAAGTTAGAGGGGAAAGTTTCTCTAGGCAGGTACAACCTCTAACAGCATCTCAGGAAGAAGTCAATCTACAACTGTGTATCAGACGGATAGTGCATGAACCCAATACAATGATACATAGTCAGATGGAAGCTATAAAACCGCCCCAATCATCTAAAAAAATAAAAATAAAATAAATAAATACAAAAAGAAGAGTATACGATGCAGCACTGCCTTGTTTAACTGTTACTATCCAACCAATGCAAATTGGAAGATCTGAGTTAAATGAGATTGCAATGGATTACGTAAAGAAATGCGAAACTGTCATATGACCATGTGTCCTAAGTCGCGCAAAGATTGCAATTAGCACTTTAACTTATGTTACAGGTATCGTATTTTTACAAATTTAATTTCAGGAAGAATCAATAGTTGCTAAAACTAGAATACAAGTGCTTGCATGGGGAAAGAAAGTAGAAAAATATTGAAAATTCCCTCGGACTGCTAGACTTTGGAATTCTCTATCAGTTTCCTGTGTTCCAGATTGTACTAACCACCGTAAGTTTAAATGTATGTCAACAAATATCTCGACGCTCAACCACCGACACATTTCCAAATAGTAGCCATTTTATGTCCATGTGCTTTGTTTAGTGTAAAAAAAAAATAGTGTAAAAGAAATAAAATGAACTAAAACAAACTATTTGTTATTCTCTTTAAGAAATATATGAAAACAATGGATACTTGATAGAAAAAAACAAAAGAAAACTGAACTGGAAGCAGACAATCTAAAGAGATCTGAATACAACGGGAAGAAACTGGATGGATGCTATGGATCTAGCTTCAGATAAAAAAAAAACGATACTATATGTCGACTGCCTCATGCGTCGCAAGAGTTCCTAAATGCAAGACATTATTTCCGGACCATTTGGTAATAGTAAGCGAGTTAACTAATGGAACGGTAGACCGGGGTTCAATCCTCGGTAAAGTCATACCATAGTTTAATAATGAAACTCAATACCACCTTGCTAAAGACTCATCCTTATAAGAGGTTGATCAAGGGCAAGAGTAATTCTTAGAATGGAGTAGTACCCTCCACGAAACTTCGATGTAGCAACCAATAAAAATGAGACCAGGGTTCGTATAGATTTTCAATGTCCATTTTTAAGGCTTTTCGAAGTTTTCTCCAAAGAAAATTCAAGTTTTCATAACAAAATTTGTGGTTGTTTTAGAATCCACAACGAATCGATAAAAAAAACAAACAAATATGCAACAAATAAAATAATGCAGATAGGCTACAAAGTAACTTTTATTAGCTATGGTAATAACCATAGCTAATAAAAGTTACTTTGTAGCCTATCTGCATTATTTTTTTGATATGTTTTAAATGCTTTTTATTTAATCTCAAATATTTACTTTTTTTAAATTTCCAACTGTCTTGTCCATTTTTTCAGTCCGATCAGTCTCATTTCAGGCTATCAAACTTTTTATTGGTGGTGGGGATCGCCATTGGAAAGTCCCGTCCCCACAAGGAAAGTTTTTTTAGAGGGGGAGGGTGTCATTTTTATTTACGCTGCCGCCACTACCCCCCCTTCCAAAAAATTATGAATAAAAGCAAAAATAGAGGGAGATTTGAATCCCTCTCCAAAAAAAAAAAAAAAAACGTGAGAAAAAACATTTGTGATAACTGAAAACTAGGCCGGCCAGACCGAAAATGGAAATGCGCCCCTTTGTGATGATGGGACGGAACTCTTGTTTCCACTATACTACTATGCAATTTCCAAAACAATGTGTTTCGATTTTATTTTCAATTTAAAAAAAATAGTTTAATGTTATGGTTATGAATACTTAAATAATTTAAAAGCACTTATTTCGATTTTATTTTTAATATTTCGACAAAGTTTTACTGGACATAAAAAATACAATTTTCAAAGCTTTTCAATGCATTTTCAAGAAATTTTCCATATTTTCAAGGATTTTTAAGGCAATAATAGAAATATGACTTTTTCAAGGCAAAACTCAAAAGACTTTTCAAGTCTGTGCGAACCCTCGACTATAATGTGTATATAGTGTGATCGTCAACTACAGTCGGAAATTTCGACTGTTATTTACAAAAAATAATCGCGCTAACATGTTTTATTACTTGACCTCATATTGCAAATCTTACTTTTCAAACTTCTTTCAAAGTAACAATTGTAAATATTACTGAAATTACTTTCTATTCACAAACAATACCGTCTATCTACAACCACTATCGACAATTTCCCCTACTCTGTGCACAAAATTAAACGCAAATTCCACAAAACAAGTTTCTTTACTGGAACTACTCGACTGTGGAACTATGGCGCGGGGCTGCTTTCCAGTTGACACGATCGTTTTCAAGTCAAATGTAAACAGGTTCTTGCTTAACCGTCCTCTTAATCAAATTCTACCTTATTTCTACCACTACCGATCATTTCAGTTTTTCTGGTCACCTGACTCATTAACCCTTATCATCAAGTAGCCTCTGGCTTTTTAAGTGGGGACTTGCCTGAAAAAAAATATCAAACAAAAAACCTGCCCACAAGCAATATATCTTCATACGGACAACGCCGGATTAATATTGCTAGTCTGTTATATAAAGGACAACTGTGTTTATATGTGTTTATTTTTGTAAGTCCAGCTAAAATTAAAACGTATAAAACGAACCACCATAAAGTTTATATTGTCTTGACCAGCGTTGCTCCAGCGTCTCCCGTTAGTTAAAACTAACGGGAGACGCTCAGCATTGTCCGGTCGTAAAATACACTTGAATATGTTTTCATTCATGCAGATTTCTATTTATTATTGCATAGCTAATCTTTATTGAATCTTATGTTGTACTTAATATATAGCACTGATTTCAAGAGATTCAAAGCAAATGACTTGGGTTCCATCAGCTAGAATCTAAATCAAAACATTTAACGCCCCAGAAGCTTTACTTGCTGTTTAAGCAATTGACAGATAAGAAAGATTTAAAATTAAACTACATCAAGCTATGAATGAATTTGCACATGTGTAAAAGTAATCGAAATATGTCGACAAGTTGAAATGAGCATTTTCCACTTTAACTTGTCGACATATTTCTGTGTGCGTTATTCATTCATTCAAACTAAATGAGTATTATTCATTTTGTTGTAATGCATGCGGTGTTACTATGCGTATCTTCACTACGCGTGAATAACACACTCTTATATTTCTTCAATTATCCAGGTACCCAATGAACCCTTGGTCATTGCAACGCGTTAAAAAGTAACCTATACTTATCTATGACCTAGGGTTTCCAGAGACATTGGAGATGGCACAAATCAGTTGCACAGCCCCAGATTGTGAAGCCACCTTTGACAGTAATCTGGTATTAGAAATTCTCATCCGCCTGATTGACATCCATACCAACACGGCTCACCCCCTGCTTGCGCCTGCCGTGGCTACATCAGTACCAGCAAAGCAGAAAAGGTCAAGCGACCTACGGTATCGGCTACAGGTTCAAGTGAGGATTTTGCCTACTTTGAACAGAGATGGAGTGACTACAGATCCGCCTGTCACTTACAGGATGAAGACGTAGTTTTTCAACTCCTCGAGTGAGGCGACGACCCCTTGAGAAAAGACCTCACAAGGTAATTCGGGTCCCTCGCACACTCCAACGAGGCAACCATCCTGCAAAAGATAAGGACTCTTGCTGCGCGACAGGAAAGTGTAACAGTAGTGAGAGTTCAATTACAAAACATGAAACAAGACAAGGATCAACTGGTTCGTGGATTTGCCGCAAGGTTCAAAGCGGAGGCTCGGGTACGTCGGTACGTAGTGGGCTGGACAACTTGTGGAAGCGAAATTAGTTACAGCGAAAATATAATCCACGGGTCTCTCATTTGGGATGCTACTATGACGAAATTTGACTGGATATACTGGGGCAACCCCAGCTAACAGAACAATCACTTGAGGAAACGGTTTCAAAGAAAGTGGGAAACGCTTCACCGGTCGCCTCCCAATAAACAACAATGAACCCACTACCTCCACTGCAATCACCAGCTCATACAGGAGACAGGGTCGGAACCGCCTACAGATCAAATACTACCTCCAACCAGAATTCTGGCCGTCAGTATAACCCTTCAAGGCAACCCACCCCGTGGTTACTGCGGCTGATCTCGCTCACTTCAAGAGCAGAGAGTATGAGAGTTTGCCCGGCATATAACCACACATGGCTCATTGCGGCATACTCCATCGCTTCAAAAAGGTTTGCTGATGCAGTCTACAAAAATGCAGTTCAGCTGCAAGTGATAGTATCACAACTATATTTGACGCCCTCTGCTCCATCAAAGCAGGTCTCTCCGCCAATGCGGATCCAGAAGCTGTTCTTGAAACACAAACTCAGATCCTTGAACACTACATGTACAATGACCGATGCAGAGTATGGGAACGTCGTGCGTCCGATCCGCAGCCGTTCATAAACGTTGATACACAAGCCATCCCTCATTGCAGACATCCCCTCACTTCCACAGCCCCACTGCCATTGTGACGCATCCATCTATGGCAGATACGGGATGCTAGTCGTGCTCAGGCGGCATTATAGTGTTGCATGAGATAGGTCTGAAAGTCTGTGACTCATTCCATGCACAATAAAAATGTCAGCCGTGAATGACAAACCTATTGAAATCGTAGGTGCCGTCCACTGCACATATCAGGTGCATCTGACAATAGAACTATTAGTAGCACATGGCAGCTTGTATACTTCACACTATCCACAGAGGGTCCTTATCTCTCTGAACACGCTGGTGTGGCTCTCGGTATGATTCATACAAACTTCCCATCTGTTGGAACAGCCTTACAACTTTCTTCACGTGATGCCACAGATCCTCCCGCCGAAGGAAGCAAAAGGGCCATGCTTTAATATCGAAATACACCAGATTGCGACACCGCCTTCTCTCCTGCTATTTGTCTCTTTAGTCGCCCTATCAGAGATTTCATCCCAATACACCTCGGCAAATACAAACCCCATCCCACATGGAAAGAGACTCTAGAAGCTAGGGAAGAGACCCTGTGACAGACACATGAGTGATGCGGAGAGGCTGTCGGAGCAGACAGCCAACCTGCCTCTCCCCCACTCAAAGCTGGGGATACCGTCTGGACTCAAAATCAAGTGGGGACCTACCCAAACAAATGGGACAAAACTGGGGTTGTGACTAAAGTTCGTCAATTCCATCTGTACGTGATATGAGTTGACAGTTCCGGGCGTGTCACAATCAGAAACAGGCAGTTCATTCGTCGGTACACGCCAGTAGTGGAGAGGGGTCCAAATAATCTTGTCTCCTTGCCCTCTCTCACTGCTCTACCCAAACCCGGCTAGCCCTGGTTCCCAACATAAACCCACGCCAGCTCTACAAGGCAAGCCGATTTCGGCTGCCCCCCCACAGCATGTGACAACCCCAAGACCCACTCAGCCACATAATGAGGGTCATCTACCCCCGGCTCTTCAGTGACATCATCGAATATCCCTACGGAACGGGGCATTACATCGGAGAAGGGAACCCCCAGGAAACTCCCTCCTTCCTTGACCAGATTACTCCCCCCACAACAAGGCTGGTCGCCAAGAACTTCAACCCCTGCATCCCCGACGGCGTGACCTGATCATATAACTTTTCAAGGCAAACTTGAACTTGGGTAGTGATTTCAAAATGTTAGGGGGAATGTGACTTGGGTGCCATCGGCTGGAGTCGAAACCGGAACTTTAGTAATGTTCGCTACCATCTGAGCTAATTACGAATGAATATCAAAACTTTAGAGATGAACACAGATGAATGTATAAATGCATATTTGTTCGACTTATGCCTGCCTGGTTCCAATTTTTCAGTTTTAACTCGTTGGCAGCAGCTTTTCTGATTAAGAGCCAAATCGACTTCAAGATATATTCAAATATAAATGCACATGCGTAACATCCGTGATAGTCTCACACGCTGGACAGTGACTAAATTTGTACCCGTGATGTTCGTGTATCTCGATCCAGTCTTCGCCACTCGCAGTATCAAAGACTTAGGGGAAGGGTCGTAGAAAATTATTATTCATTTTGTTGTAATGCATGCGGCGTTACTATCCGTATGTTCACTACGCGTGAATTTCTTCTATTATCCATGTACTCAATGAGCCCTTGGTCATTTCGACGTGCTAAAAAGTAATCTGTACTTTTTGTTTTCAAGGTGGTCACCACTTATCAAGGCCCGGAAGCCACTCAGGGATAAGGATTATTGTAAGTACAGTACGTTAGTGTGGAGATTTAATAAAGTGTCTACAAACAAAGATTTTACTTGTTATATAAACCATCCTTGTGTAAAATTCCTATTTTCTGTTAATTTCAATGTTATGTGACCAGTAGTTTAATAGTTTATCAGTTAAATATGCACACATCTGTTTTACTTATATAGATTTAGAAAAAAATATTCTGTGAGGGTTAAATACGCAAATCTTTGTTAGGGTGAGGACTGTTTTTGCTGGATTTTTAAAGTTATTATGTACTAAAAGAGCAATAATTATGAAACTACAGTATTACATTGAAAAGGGATAGCCCTAGTATATGAATTACATTATTTTCTCAGCACATTAAAAACAGGAGAGGTGAAAGAGATAAGCGGAGAATGAAGAAAGGGTTGGGGAAATATTAAAAAATGGGAGAGAAAGAAAAATAATTAAGAGAGCGAGGAAAAAGAGGGAGAGATAGAAGCTTTAATATAAAGATATTACGCATATTAAATAATGTCTATATAGTTATATATCGGCCAGGGCAATGCCGGTTAGCTCTACTAGTCTCTTCTAACAATGAATGAAATGTAATCTGTATCACACTAATTTGCTAATACTATAATAAAACTGACATTTACTCTAATTTTTTTTTACCGCTCCTAATCTTCAATGGTTAAAGTCGTGTTTACATGGTTTTAACCTTGACGAAACAGATGATGACGATTAGGGACTGCCAGACGAATGTAAAGAAGTGTGAAAAAAAATAACGCATGATCCCGTGACGTAAGACTTGGGTTAACTATACCAACTATGGAAAAGCAGAAGCGACTTAATGATTTTTTAAAACATTTTTTTTATCTTTTTCAAACTGCAATTAATAATTAATCTTTGTTATAATTTTGTTAGGTTTTAAGATTTACAGTTAAATGATTAATAATATTATAAACATCTTTATATTAAATATAAAATATGTTTTTACTAAACATGTACGAGTGTTCATTTAGTTAATTACCGGCTTCCATACTTTTGTTTGGTAAAAAGAGACAAACAAGATATCGTAGTGGTTCTACAAAATGTATTTTTTGTGTAATAATATTTTTAATCGGTATTAATCTGGTGATAAAATAGCTGGCAAGAGCCATGTTTATATTAAAACTTAATATTTAAAAGAATTACACACAATTAAAAATCTTTGTTGTAAGGGCACATTTTGAAATAATGGAATTTAAATCGTTTTAATCTTTTAAAAATCAACAAATTTTTACGAAGTTTCTTTTTCTTGGCAGTTCAACTGATAATAGTATATATTAATTAGAAAAACGCTATTAAAAACAATATTAAATTTATATCAATTTTTAATTGCAACTTCAAGGTACGTTTTTGTTCAATACATGTATTTAAATTTAAAAAAAATAAATATTTTTTTTTTACTTATTTGAACTCTTATGTTTCATAATAAATAGAAATTTCGATATATTTAAATATATTTTGTAAAAATTTCGAAAAAATTAATATTGGGGGGGGGGCACATGTATAAAAAAAAATCCCCCCTCATATATTTTACAAAAACTGCATTTCATATGTAATTTTATTCTAAAATGGATAAGTATCGAAAATTTCACAAAAATCTGACCATTAGTTGATTTTTGCTAGATTTATTAAACACGGGTATGTTTTCACGTTCAGAATGCTTACTACATGGGAACGTTATTTTAAAGCGTCTATTATGTAAACACGATTTTCGTCTCGCAATTTCATTATTTTCGTACGATGAAAAATTTTTTTTAAAAATTATTACTAGTTTATTTTGTCCTTCACATACACACAGAATTACGACTTTCTCGAATATAATAGATTGTCTTTAGGACCTTCCAAAATTCACTACAGAATTACCTCTCCTATATGCAACACGATGTAACTTCATTGAGTAAATATTATCAATATAACTTTTGTACCATATAAAATGGTACAAAAGTTATATTGATAATATTTACTCAATGAAGTTACATCGTGTTGCATATAGGAGAGGTAATTCTGTAGTGAATTTTGGAAGGTCCTAAAGACAATCTATTATATTCGAGAAAGTCGTAATTCTGTGTGTATGCCTTGAAACTTGAAAACTACACAATGTACATTTACAAAATCTTTCATCGTCGCATTTGTACAATTTGTTTTTTGTTATTTCTTTTGATTTGATTAACGATTTTTAAAGGCCAAAAAGCCACTCGAGCATAAAGGTTAATAAGAATGGTCAGTTTGATGCTAAAAATTTTGAGACGATTGAAAATGAAAATATGATTGCTTATGATGATTGTCTTTGGCAGAGGATTTGAAATTTTAACATTGGATTTGAAAACGGCATACAATGAGATGGACTGAATGTTAGTACGAGATGGGTCACTTAATGAATTAAATGCAGATTAATTCGACCAATTAAAATGGATTTCCTTTTCAAACATAACCCAATCCCGAAAAATATTTTAGAATTTATAGCGTATGATTTAATTATTAAGTGGTGCAAAAACAACGTTGTTTTTTATTGAGTTGAACGTCAAAAAACATTATTTTTGCACCAACCTAATATATATTTATTGCCGGTTGCCTGAAGCGCCTCTAAGGGAATGTACAAACGAGCCTGTTCCGTCTTTTTTGTATAAAACCAGAGTACATTCTCTCGAACTAGGAAATAAAGTCTGGCGGTGTGTGTGTGTGTATGTGTGTGTGTGTGTGTGGTGGGGAGACTAAACCTCCCAGTCAGACCATACATTATTGTGACTAAAGAGGCTGCCCCTATTTTTTCTAGGATGATGCTAATGACTTATCCTTGGCTCGTACAAAACACGCAGGTTGAAATCGACGCATCGTAGTAATAATACTCGCTGTTAGACTACGAAGCACACCCACATACATAAAGCGAGAAACTTTCTAAAAGTGGGTCATCCCTCGCCTCCTCCTAATCTCTACCCCTTTTCCTCCTTCTCTTTTACCTCCCACGTCACGTAAAAAAGACAGACAGAAAAAGCCAGTCTCTGGAATTGAATGAACTATCCTTTTTCTCCCTTCCTCTAATTTTGAAGAACTCTAATCATAGCGACGACAACGCCATCTTGTGAGCGACCATCTGCCTTTTCCCTCGCCCGATAACGACTATTATTTCTGTGGTTTCATAAAAGCAATATTTGTGTTCTGATATTAACGAACATCTCCGTCATATTTTCACACTGATATCATAATATTCCTTTATTATTCGTGGGTGCTATGTCGATTTCCTTGCCGGCATTTCTTGTTTTTGGTATTTTTAATTACGCTACTGGAAGGTTTTCGCATAACGGTATCTTTGGAATAAAGTTCATATTTGGGTCAGAAAACAAACTAATTTCAGTCGGGAAATCCCGCGTTTATTTATGAAAATTAAACTTTTGCTGACTCTATTAAACTTGTCTACCCCCTCCTCAGAGGTCAGAGCTGGACACAATATCGGTTTTAATGCAAGGAAAAACTAATTCCTCAAGAGGGCCACTCTGAATTAGGACAGAAAAATATAAGATTACCTCAGTCTAGAAGGATTTCCCATTTAACCGACCGAAAATACGTAACACAAGGTCAAAATGAGTGTGAGGTAAAGATGAGAGGGGGCTTCGTGGATCGTCCATTCCATAAAATAGTTCAAAATCACCAAAATATCACATTTACTTCATGGGCTAAACTATTTAAAATATCCTCAGGTGGTTTACTAAATTTTATTTACAAAACTATTTACAAGTGGATGATTGGAAGGAAGTAGTTTTGAAATATCACAAATAAACAAACAATAACAGTAATAAAAAATTATATTGTATGAACCCGAAGATTCTATTGTTGACATTGGTTTCTCCGATATTTTTCTAGTAATAATTCTTTCTAGAAAGACATCGGGGATTACGGGACGAATCACGCAAAGGTTGCCAACATTACGTGAAAGTGATTTTTGTGGAATAAACTGGATTTGAACTTTGGAGAACCAGGTAGTAAGTCCGTGACGTTAACCATTAGCCCCCCACAAAAAAAAAACTGAACCAAATAAAATTTTAATTACGATGTATTAAATAGGTTCTAACATTAATAAGGTATGCATTGCTCAATGTTTTCTGGCGATGGCCGAAAACCAGAAACATTTTCTAAATGACAATGCATGTTGATTAAACGGTTAAAAAAAGGAGCGATTTGGTCCTTTAAGAATATACAGTGATCTCCAAGGTAAAGAACATTGAGGTGGACCGAGGAGAAAATAAATATCCTGGTGACAGGAGGTATCCTGGAGCATTCTAACATCAAAAGAATCTAATGTAGAATCAAAACAGATACTGCTCTATGCTATTATTCAAATAATAAAAAAAACTACCAGACAGCTCAAATGATATTCCCTTATGCTATTTTTCTGGGCACTGTCGCAGTATAATAATTCTAAACGTGCTGGGACAATGAGTATAACTTCCCTACTACATTAAAAACAAAAATAAAGAAAGATCTATATGGTGTACGTATATGTGATTAAACGAAAATATACATTTAAAACCACGTAAATTGATCAATCAGTTTTATTTTACAATAAGAAAATCGAATTCTTATGAGTAATCTAAGAACTGTCGTTTTGTTTGCCGTTTCGAAAAAAATAAATAAATAAAAACAAAAAATGAAACAAGAAAACAAAAAAGAAAAAAAACAAACAAAAAGAAAACAAAAAAAGAACAAAAAACAAAAAGAAACAAAAATAAAAAACAGAAAAAAACAAAAAGAAACAAAAAAAATAAATAAAAACAAAAAGAAAACAAAACTAAAAAAGAACAAAATAGAAAACAAAAATAAAAATAAACGAAAATAAACAGAAAACAAAAACAAAACAAAAAACAAAAGAAAAAAAGAAAAAGAAAAAGAAAAAACTCAATAATTCAAACTTGTGAGATTTGTGTTATTATTCCTATTGATTTCCATTCCTATTGATTTCCATTAATCGCTCAAAATTATTCTTTATAAAAATAAAACTACTAGATGAAGTTTTGGAATATATTTTCGTTTCGTCAAGGGTACGCACACCAGCTTTGTTTTAAATGCAGGGGAATTCTAGACAATCATGAAACATATTACAATGATTTTAAAATACTTTCGTAAATCAATGGATTAGATGAGAGAAAAAAAAAACAACGTTGAGAAAAAGCTAGCAAAGGAAGGAATGAAGATAAAAATACTAAAACGACCGAGAAAAACAATAACAGCCCCCCCCCCCCCAAAAAAAATTGAGAAGATACGGATAATGCCATTGCCACGGTTCATTTAATATTGGAGTTAGGGTCAGTTTAAGCAGGGATCGATAAAAAACCAAGAGTATTTTGTTTTTATCAATCTCTGCTTAAACTAACCCTAACTCATAACAAAATAAATACAATGCGAGAAAGTTGGGTGATTGATCGGAATTCAACCGCCTTAAAAAATAAGAAATAATAATAATAAATAAATAAAAATTTGTATGGTATACGTGCCCGTGATGGGAACAAATATCGTACACCAAAAATCACGTAAATTTATTTATTTTTTTTTAAATAAAGAAAATCAAATTTTAGGACTAAGCGGTGAGGACTATCGCAACGTCATTTTGAAAGCAGTCTGAAGAGACAAAGTAGAGAACTCCAAATAATTCAAACTTGCGAGATTTTAGAAAGCCATTCTTAATATGGGAGTAGAGGCATTGGAAAAACAAGAAATTATTTTCTTCACAAAATAAACTACTTAATCAAGTATCTCGCTGCTGAACTCCCTACTTAGTGCCCTTTAAGAATGATCCCAAATAGTAGGCCCCTATGTCCAAGTGGCGATATGTCTTGTTTGAGCTGAATTAGATCAAATGAATGAAATAAACCTTACGTCTAGAATACTTATTTCAATTCTGATTAAGCTCCATTATAATTTAGATTCTATAAAAATGTCAACAATTAAAGGCTTAAGCTTAAGCGGACCGTCATCTTCGGTATTACATCAATGGGGACTTTGCAAATATTTTATTTATATGATAATACAAGAATGGGGCATTTATTACTATGTAGTACAAAACAAAATAGTGGTTAAAAAAAATAAAGATATAAAAAATGCAAGATAAGTTACTCTTCTACCTTCTATAAGTTTTGCGTGGTTTAACATATTTTAAAGCGTCTATTTAATTTGAACCACAAGTAGTGCAGAGTTAGTAAGTTAGATCGACAAGATGGCCGATATCAGACGTTTATCTGGGAAGTCTCTATAATCGCTTAAATCATGAAAATAAAACAAAATACCGATTGAAATACCGATAAATGTCACGGTGACACTTATTGAGTAGATTTTTATCGGTGTTTAGTTTATTTTTTAGTTTTGAGCCATTAGCGACACTCTAAAGACTGCATGCTGTCTTGTTGTCGGTTTAATTTACCAACTCGACACTATTTGTTTTTCGAACCGAATAAAAGTTTTAAAATACGTTAAAACACAAAAAAATGATCAAGGTGAGTAGAAGAGTAACAGTAACACTTATTGTTTCTTTACCATTTTTTCGTTTTGTTGGATATAGTGTAAAAGCATCAGGCCTAGCTTTACTTCCTCGCACACTGGACGGCTTGTAGAAATCGAATTCAAAAACAAAGTATCCATCTTTTCCCGTTCATTCTTATCACTTTTCCCCGTGTTTTATTTGTCCTTCCCCTGAACTGACCCTGCTACCTTCACTTCCACATCTAATCAATTCTTTCAACTAGTGGTGGGACGATTAATCGGAATCGGAATCGTTAATCGTAAGAATCGTGTATTTTGGGAGGTATCGGAATCGGAATCGCATCGTTAAAAAATACCTTAATTTTCCGATTCCTTCATTACGATTCTTTTAGTCTGATGTTGAAAAAAAGAAAAAAATTTACTGATATTTCTAACCGCAAGAGAGAAATGTAGCATGTCATAAAAAGAAACCAAAGAAATTCATTATTAACAGGGCAATGCTTAGTGCCCCTCCCTTACAAGGTTCATTCATTCAGATCTATTGTAATCAAAACTACAAAAGAGTTAACTTGAAAAGATGTATGCAGGGGCGCAGGGCTCTACATTGCGAGTAAAAATAAAAAACCGCTTATCTTTTTGGCGATTGTTTTTTTTTACTGGCAAATCTTCTAATACTGAATGAAAATGCTTTTTCAACTTATATTTTCTTATTTTAAGAAAATATAAGTTGAAAAAGCATTTTCATTCAGTATTAGAAGATTTGCCAGTAAAAAAAAAACAATCTTTGCTCGTTTTAAAATAAAACGAGCAAAGTACAAATTATTTAAACAGTAAACGGTTTAATAGAACAATGTACTTTTCTTTCTTTTTCTAAAAGAAGGCTTTTGAAAGAAATATCTCTAAAATGAAATTGATCACGTTGTATTATTTCGCAAAGTTTTGACAGTTGTCGGCTTCTTTTGATGTTTCCAAAAAATCGACCCCATACCTATCTCTTCCAAACCTAAAGTTATTAAATAACCCCTTCGTTAATTCAAGGGTAATTAATTCAATTCAGTCAATTTTTTTTTTTAATTTCATTGAAATAAAATCCATTTTTTAAATTTTTTTCTCCAGAAAGATAAAACTCTGAATTTGATTATATTAAAAGCAGAATAATATAATCTTTTTTCTAGAATTTTAAATTGAAAATTAAAAGTGTTTTGCGCAGTTTTTTGCCGAACGAAAAAGAAATTAATATATATATATTTAAAAGGTTTTGTAATCAATTAATTTTTATGTCTAAATAATATTTACGATTAATTAAATAATTTCATTTTAAAAAGTATTTATGAATAGAATTTTACTTAAGACTTATAGTTTAGCAATATTGAACCGCATCAACCATGTGTGAATTGAACACAGTCAACCAAAAAAAAAAAAAAATTCAAAAGAAAATGCATATTTGCATTTCATTATGTAAACTTTTATACATTGGTTTCAAAAATTAAATTCTATAAGTTTTTTTTGTTAACTACCGGTTGGTACAATTTACCGCCCCATCCCTTTATATTTTTTTTCTTTTTGTCTTTTTTAGCGGATTTTTTTTTTTTTTTGTTTTTACAGTGATCACCACTTATCAAGGCCCGGAAGCCACTCAGGGATAAGGGTTATTGCAAGTACATTACGTTAGTGTGGAGATTTGATGAAGTGTTTAATTAGGGGGGGGGCCGTTCATTAGGAATTTGTTAACATTGGACTTGAACACATCCAAGTTGTAGTCCGGAGGGAAGCAGGCAGACGGAACAGAGTTCCACAGGCGTGCAGTTCTAAGAAAGAAGCTTTGTTCATGGAATCCGTGTTTTGATTTAGGCACAGATATAGAGTGAGGGAAATTTTTCAGAGTGGATTCAGCTAGACGGGTGTTTTTCGTGAAAGATTGGCGAGGGGGGACCAGGGATTGGAGTTCAGACGAGCACCTGTCATGAAAATAATGATCAAACAAGGATAGGCTCGCAACGTCTCTTCTGTGGGAGAGAGGTTGCAGGGTAGAGAAAAGAGCATCTCCCACTAAACCACGAAGACTATTTTGTACTCTGTCAAGGCATGATAGGCTGTTTTTGGCAGCTCCTGCCCAGATATGGCAACAGTATTCCATCCTTGGACATACTTGGCTTTTATATAGATAGAGAATTGCATCAGTAGTGAGATATCTTCTGGAGCGGTAGAAGGATCCCACCATCTTTCCAGCGACCTTGGCAACAGACTTGATGTACGTGTTCCATTTCAGATCAGGAGTAAAGGTCAAACCCAGAAGCTTGTCAAAACACGGGGCCTCACCCAGACTAGAGCCATCCATCACAATTGATGCCAGCTGGGGATCAGAGCGTTGATAATGTAAGGATAGGAGTTTGGTTTTGGATGCATTAAAGGTAACCAGCCACATCTTCCCCCATTGAACCACGCGCTCGAGATCAGAGGAGAGAGAATCCGAGAGAACTTTGTCATTTACAGCCTTTGATGTGTTGCCGTCGATGGTCGTGTCATCAGCATAGATGTCAACGAATGATTTAAGTATGTGTTTAGGGAGGTCATTGATGTAGATCAGGAAGAGAGTTGGGCCCAGGATTGACCCCTGAGGGACTCCAGCATTTATATTGCAGGCCTCCGATTTTTGTCCATCTACCACTACTCTTATGAGCTTATCGGAGAGAAATGATTTAATGATAGAGAACACATTTCCAGTTATACCGTAGCTGGAAATCTTGTGAAGTAGACCCTTATGCCATACCTTGTCGAAGGCCTTTGATATGTCAAGAGCAATTGCCCTAGAAAGGAAGCCTTTGTCAAGAGATTCACTAATCCTGTGGGATATAACCGTCAGCACATCTGCGGTAGATCTTGCAGAGCGGAAACCATATTGTGCGTCACTAAGAAGGTTATTCCTGCTGAGGTGGTTGACTATTTCTCTATTTAATATGGATTCCAGCAACTTACTCATAACACACAAGAGACTTATTGGTCTGTACTGAGAGGGAGAGGACTTATCACCTGAATTCTTAAACACAGGGCAAACTGATGAGGTCTTCCAGGGGGTCGGAAAGCACTTCTCCTTAAGGCAGCGCTTAAATAGTTTCGTAAGTATGGGAGCAAGTTCTGGTTGAAGCTTTTTTACCACTATAATTGGGATGCCATCAGGGCCAGTTGCCTTACTAGAATCTAGGTTCTTTATTAGCTTGGCGACCTCATGCACGGATATTTGTATGTTACCTAGCTTGTTCTGTGTTGTAGGAGGAAATATGAGGAGTTGATGGCCTTCGTCGCATAGGGTAAAATTAGCTGCAAAGTTATTTGCAAATAGTTTGGCCCTGTCTGACGCTGACTAGATGACCTCTGGTCCATTGATAATGGTTGGGATAGAACGCACAACGCCAAAGTCCAAAAAAAGTCTTCAATGGAAACTTTTTGAAGTTGATGAAGATGATGAGTTGAAAGCCATTTGCAAAGTCTGTCAAATTAAAATATCGCGAGGAATAAAACCATCTAACATGACCACAACCAACATGTTAAAACATTTAACTATGATGCATCCAAATAAATTGGAGGAGCAAAATAAAAAAGAAAAGGAACAAAAAATTACCAACTAGTTACTCAGAGCAGTTTTATTAGTGAGGGTCGAAATCGCAGTGTCTTTTTTTTTACCTATGTCACCATCTAGGTGTCACCAATCTTTTTAACCCTCCTTAACTTCAAAGAGTAAATACAATATTTACAACTAAAAAAGTAATTTTTAAAAATGCTGATTCTATTCATGAAAAATTCTTTTAACTAGAAATTAAAACTTAGGTAAAGATAGCTGACTGACAGCAACAGGAGCACTGGTTAACTACTGAACCACATGGAAAGGTGTGTGGGGGGGGAGGAAAAAAAGGAAATTAAATGATGATAATAAATTATGATAACCGTCTTTGAAAGGCACTAAACTCCTAAAATTTACTTTAAAATTTAAGGCGGCACTCCCCGGCGATTTTAAAGCACTCTCTCTCTCGAAAAAAAAAAATTTTTAAGGTTGGGAAAGATATATTTATTATAACCGAATTCTTGTATGAAGACTGGATCTACTTTATTAGACGTTAATTTGTGAGATAAGTAATTTTTCAATGTTTAATATGTTTTTAAAGTTTCAATTATCAATTAATTTTTTTTAATTGCGTTTATTTTTCAATTTATTTAAAAAAACAGGGTTTTAAATGTATTTTTCAAGGTAACAAGCTTCGAAAGAAGTCTAATAAAAAAAAATCACTTAATTTTTAATTTCGACAACCCTGAGAATTTAATTATTAAAAAAATATTGAAATGTGACATTTTTTTATTTAACATTTCTATTAGTTCAATTAATTTTCTTTCAATAATTCATTTCACTCAACAAACGTCACCATTTTTTTTTAAATCGTTTTCTGTAATTTTGGTAATTATGTTTGCTCGATTTTATCTAGTATTTCATTTGTTTTTTATAGTTGTATCATTTTTATATGTGTTCCTTTGATATACCCTATTTCAAAATTAGTTTGGCTAAACTTATTCTTCACGTTAGAAACAACGTGTAAAAGCAATGAAAAAGTAAGAAAAAATAATAGGTGTTAACTATTACTTGTGAATTATGGAGGTCTGAAGAACTGCCGTCACAAATACAACTATCAATAGCCAAACAAAAAATCGTTTTTGAAATTCCTTTAATTGTAACTTTTCGCTATACCTACCTTTTTGGTATAAAACACAAAAACTTTCGATTAATGGTATTTCTCATATATGGTCATTAACTTTGGAAAGGTTATTTTGTATCTACGGCGCCGTGTCACATGGTATATTGTTTTTTTTTTTTCATTACGCACGTTCATTTATAAATTATTAAATTAAATATTTATCTTTTTTATATTTAATTAGTATATATTTTCTTTCTCTTCCGCTATATTTTTTTTATTTAATTCATTAAATCTGTTAATTATGAGGACCAAAATAATGAATCGTGTGTATTTATTCTCTAATTTTCTTGTTTTTGTTCTGTTATATAAATTCTATTTTATTTGTTTTTTCTCTGATGGATAAATTCTATTTTCTTTGAGTTTTTTTCTGTATTCCAATTAAGTAAAATAAATTTTCTCTAAAATAAATTTTGCTAAGTTTTCCGTTTAGTTTATTATATAATAATTTTATTTAAACCAAAACACGACGGTGTACTGGTGTAGACATAAAATATCTCTTCCAAAGTTAGGGAACATATTTGGGAATTAATTACCATAAGTATAAAACTACCTGGTATATTTCAAAACAATAATTCCCTAGGAATCGGAATCGGAATCGTACTTGGTATCGGAATCGTTAATCAATATTTTCCTGGAATCGGAATCGGAATCGGAATCGTATAAAAATTAGGAATCGTCCCAACACTACTTTCAACGATGCTATACCACCAAAGCATTTTGTTCTATGCACACCTCCCGACTAGAAATGTCAAAATTGTCATAATTTTCTATTTAGTTTAGTTAAAAAGTAGCAGGGAGACCCTGTTAGAGAATGGAGAGAGAGAGAGAGAGAGAGAGAGAGAGAGAGAGAGGTGAGTTATAGTGTAGAAACGTTGACCGGAAGTTAAGATCAGCTGATTGGATTGCGTGTGAGTCATGTGATCAGTTTAGCTGAATCGAGGAGATTTGGTTGCGACTTGGACGAGAGCGGACGGCTTCGCCGTTGTCTCCTCCCCTTCGATATGGATTGGGGAACGAACGCTGACTTGTTAGAAATAAGACCTAGAAGAAAAAACAACACAGGCCAAATTCACTTCCCACCTTCTGCAAGACATCTGGGAAAGTGAAATAAACTATAGAACCAATTTCTTGTCTTGGAGTGAAATAAATCTTCGTCCCCAAAAACAGGTATCAAGTCTCCCTCCCAGACGAGAATTTCCAGATGGACCAACAAAATGGTAGAAGGTATGTTCAAATGACATGTCACACACATATTCACACTTAAGAGCATATGAACATATGTAATAGAAAGACCACTACATGATCACACGCACAACGACATTAACTCTGGTAAGATAATTAAAACTCAATCTTTTATAAATAGACACGTTTTAATATATCATCTCCATTCCAATTTCAACCAATATACAACAACCCAACGTTTCCCGGAACTGAATGAGAATTAACGAATGTTCCACACTTCCAATACTTTTATCGTCAAAATCGGTAAAATCGTATTTTTTCAATCAAATCGATTGTTCTAGTCAGGGGTACAACCCGATACACCGGTATGTGTGAAGCTTCCCCTGCCTCCCCCTGCAGTGACTTAATCCACAATATATTGTAGTCTATATTGCACTGTAGAGAACCTAATATTGATTTTATAAAATTATTTTTATCATAGCTTGAATTAAAGTTTAAAATACCAAAGTCAGTTATGATGTTTCAGTTGTGCTCTAAACAGAAACATTTATTTCGAATGCGTCCTTGTCATATTAAAGAACCTATTGTTTAACGCACCCTGTCTTATCAAATAACCTACTGTTGATTTTATATGCCAGATACTTCTATTTGTGCGGTGAGAAAACTTCTCAAATGCACTTGTGATGTTAGGCTGTATAAGGGTGTTAACTTGGGTCAGAATCGGATTGTTCTTTCCTTCATCGGATTTTTTCGATCGATTTAAGAAACTTATCGGAAACTTATTCTGATACAAAACCATATCTCAGAACACTTCGAGACACATAAGGTATATTGGTATGACAGTTACTCGGCCCAGTTTCGGGGCCATACGGAACAAACTCGCACGGACAAAGTGTTATATATATAAGCAGAGATATATTTATTTATTCTTCAAGATTTATTTTCGTCTCGTGCCATCGATTATCCATTATTTTAGTCTCAGCCATCGATTTTTTGTTTTAAAATCACAATGTCGAAAATACTTATTCCAATTTTAATCAAAATCCATTACACGATAAAAGCTTAAGGTTAAAGGATCTTCAGAAGGAATTGAAATTCTAGAACTCTTTCTTAATTGGTGTCTAATGGCTAAAGACCAAATTCACTGCAAATCTTAAACATTTTAAGTTTTAAAACAATCAACAGTCTGTGTCTAAACCGGTGGAGATGAGGAAATACGTTCATTTCAATGGGGTATTAAGAACAACCAGAATTCATCAAGTTTTTTTTTTCAAAGATGTGACTTATCTAAATCAAATCATTCAAAAACAAAGTGCAACAAGTCATGCAAAGCGACAAGTAAAAGACATGTACATTCGAACCAGGATTTTTCCCTCGACCCCAAATCGACAACAATCAACAGAAGTTGGCTCATTCTTCTAATAACCTGATTCCTGTTGATTCCGGTGTAATGTTGGTTCTGTGCAGTTCTAGGAGGTCTACAATCTCTTTTTCTCTTTGAGAAGCGGTTAGTTTATTGCTAATGCCGATGGCGCTGAACAGGCATAATTTTTGGGATCAGAGTGCTTTTTTATTCGAGCCCTTACATTTCAATCCCATGTTCCCACCCTAACAACACATTCCTCGCAGTGGAAGAGAAATAAATACGGCATAGACAGTCTGAACTAGTGTTGGGACGATTAATCAGAATAGGGAATCGTATAAATCAAAACTTTCGTAGTATCCATATCAGAAGAGAACTGTGCTTATTTTCCGATTCTAACAACGACCCTTTCATTTTCTTTTGTTTATAATTTAATTTTTCATTGTTAGTACTAATGATAACTATTTGATTTTAAATTACCAGTAAATTTGACATTTAGAGACCCCCCCCCATAAGTGTATCTTATTTTGCGAAAATATAGATACATTTTATGCTATTTTTTAAGTTTCGATTACCGTAAAATAAAAAAATAAAAAACTATAGTTAAATATTTAGAAATTTTAAAGTAATCGGATTTGGAATCGGAAATTGTATCTGGATCGGAATTTAGAACAGAATTGGTAATAGTATCAAAATTGAGAGAAATATTACAATCGTCTCATCACTAGATATGCTGGTCATAATCACGATCTGTTCTCACAGGTTGTTTCACAAAGAAGAAACATGGCTACCAAATGTCCCTAAAGATGCTGGGATAAGAGCTGAGGGGGGAGAGAACGAAATACCGAGGTCTTATGTATGATACGGGGAAAAAATAAACTGGAATCTTAGGAAGATCTGTCATTTCAGTAATTATAGGAGCACCTGGACTCCTGAAAAAGAATTTCGAAACCTACAGAGTCAATTGGGAGCGTCTCCTACGCAACATACGGATGCCTATGTGTTAATATGTAGATATACGAATGCCTAAATACATCAACTGTAAATCCTGTAAAAACTAATTTCACACACAGTCTGATAATCACATCAACGTTAAACGGTTTAGACGCCCTTCAAAAATAGATTCTAAATTTAAAACATGGCAACCTTTCATAATTTATAACCAAATTGAATTATTACGAGACGCTCTTTTGGCATGATCAGTATATATATATATATATATATATATATATAATCTAATTGCTTTAACCGGAAATTTCATATCAAGTTTGCAAAAATAGAAATATTCATGGCCTTGAGTTTGAAGACTGCCAAGACGTCCCCACGGGGAAGCAATTCCGTTGGAACGGATATCACAGATGGATTATTTGAAAAATTATTCACGAAAATTTCGTCTTGTATTAGGTAGACGTAGAAAGGAATGTTCATTACAGGATGTGTTCTGGCTGCGTGTCAGGTGAACGGCAAGGCAACACTGTGATGGCTGTTTACGGTGGTGATAATTGGACAGAATTTGATTATGCAAGATGGCAGCTCAACTCAATTTAGGTTGGACTTGAAAACGGCCATGTTATAGTCAGCCGAAAACAGCTCATCGCTAGAGTTCCACAAATGGGAAGTTCTGGAGAAGAAATTTTGCTTATAGGAGTTTCGTTTAGTTTTAGATAGAGGAAGGGAAGGGAAAATTATTATAGTGGTTGTAACTAGACGAGTTTTTGTCGTGAGCACTTTTGCATGAAAATAACTGTAGATTGAAGAAAATATAGCAACATTTTAGATACATTAGATAATTAGATACATATTTTGTTCCACAAATGGTTTCGGACCATGCTAAGTTTAATAAAATGCTGCTAACAGTATAACAGTTTGAGTAATTCTCAAATCTGTAACGTTGTAATAAACCATATTTAGATAATTACCGGGTTCTGGATGGTGTAACGTGACCGTTTAAAAGAAAGACGTTGTCACAAAACTCTGATCTGTAGTTGAATTGGTAAAAAACTGATAACTTTTTATGCTACTAAGACAAAACTCCTTTCCTTTAGCACTTATAAGAAACATTTCCAAACACCGATTTCCATGACTAATAGTACCTTACCCGAGACTATCAACCTCTCCTTTATATGTAATATGCTTTGGAACAAATAGATAGAAGACACTGCCAAAACTGCTATTAAAAACCTGTACTATCATACTAAAAAACTATCCTACAAAGCCAACATTGGCTCATGAATGGTGTATTTTTAATCTCATTTGGCCAACCACTAGCTATTCTCTTTTAGGGTAAAAAAAGGAGCTTCTAATCCCATACTATCTACCAAGTTCTGGTCTGTTTCTATCGCCACAATATTGCACCACTGCTTGTCTTCTGCAATGTGCTTCAGTAAACTATGCACTAGTGCATGCTTCATGTAAATACCATCTCATGGCAAAAAATTAGCAAAAAAATCCCACCCCTTCACCGCAGTAGGCCCTAGCTACCTGAAGGCTCTACTTTAAAAGCGTTTTAACTCTAACTGCTAACCAACCGAATTCCATTGCTGTTCCCCGTCTCCCTGACTGTGCCAACTCGCAAAAATTTAAATGTTATATGTACAAATATATCGCTGCACAACTCCCCACTATAGTCCCAAATTTATCGTAGTATCAATGTGCCATCTTTGTGCTGAATTGAAGTAAATTTCCAATTCACTTCTAACATAGGAACGTCATTTTAGGATTTTTCTATCGGCAATTAAAAGCTTCACTTTCATATGGCATCAGAGGTGACATTCACGTTTACTTACCAGAATATTTGGCTTACGAGCGCCGATATAAAACAACACTGTTTTAAAAACGTACCCTTATTCACCCCAAATAAGACATTATCACTTAGACGATAGGGATTATTAGTTGAGCCAATATCTACAAGGGCACTATGTATGGAGCTGAACAGTAAGACGTCTGTTTGCATTACATTTAAATTTCTACATAAAAGCAGGAAACAGGGGGGGAATTCCAAAGACTAGCAGTTCAAGAGAAGAAACTATTAGAGTAACAGACTTTCCGGGATCTAGACGTACTGCGGGTGAGTTTAGAAGCAAGATGTCTGTTTACATTACATTTAAATTTCTGTAGATTAGTACGGTCTGTTACGTAGCAAACAGAGGGAATTACAAGGTCTAGCAGTGCGACAGAAGAAACAATTAAAGTAAAAGCGTATCCAGCATCTAGTGACCTCAAAAGTTAAGGGGTAAAATTTTGCTGCTTGTTTGGTTAGTCGAGTGTAAGTATGTCGAAGAGGCATAGATGCTATGTGTTCAGGGCACCTCCTATTAAAGTACTTGTAAAACAGGCACAACGATGTAACATTGCAGCGATGAGGCAGAGGTTGGAACTTGGCCGACAGTGCGAGATCTGTTAGATTTTAGACTCTTTTGGACCCTGTCTAAGAGTGAGAGACTAGTGGTGGATACATCAGCCCAGATGTGGCAATAATACTCCATGCATGAGCGAATTGTTGCTTTATAAATTACAAGATGCTCTTTGGTGTGATTTAAAGTAATTTAAAAGTTTATTTTATTTAGATATGCGAAGACGTCCTGCATTTCTCCCCCAAACCATACATATAGACAGAAGAGTAAAAATAAAAGTTAAACGTAAATCCTTGTTTTTACGCTTTTTTTGTGTTCTACTCTGTTTCAGAAAGCAACCGTTTAAATACTAGCCGATCGACTACCAGAGAAAAATATTATACGCCGAATCTTGACGAGTTCCAAGCTAATCAAAGAAAATGATGGCTGACAAATATTTTTAGAAAGCAACGTCATGCAGGACCTTAATTTTAGATTAGGTATTCTTAATGAAGCCCATTAAAGGCGAAATATTGAATCAAACCATGAATCTTAAGTTATAATACTCAGTCTATTTCTCATTATTTTCATTTTTATTAACTACATACACAAACACACATAAAAAATAAAAAAAAAACAACCAAGAATTTATGCAAATCTCACAAATTTATTTCAATAAAATAAAATCTTTTCAGATAAGCAAGCCGATTGGTGAGTATTGCTACAATTCTCGATCAGCCTGCTCATTTGAAAGACCCTATTCGGTTAAAATAAATTTGTGAGATTTGGATAAATTCTTCGTTGTTTGTCTTATTCCTAACTCTGCTACGTATCGAGCTCTAGTACTCAGTATTCCTACAAAGATTTCTCTACTCTTTACAAACAACATTCCACACACACGTGTGTAATGTACAAGATATATACGAATAAACTAAATTATATATATGAGAATGTGGGTATGTGTGTGCGAGTACAGCTCTCAACCTATGTATTTAACGAATGTTTGATCTACGAACTTGAAATTTGATATATAGGGTATTTAGAAGTATGGGGTAGTATTTAATAGGTTTTCATCTGAAAAAAAGGGCTGCCTTAGAGGTAAAAACTGAAAAAATTTGTTCTGGAAGTCATCGGATTTTTATCCCTTTGTCGACTGTTTTACGACTGCACATGCATGCATCATTCACACGACAGCTTCTTAATGTAAAGAATAAGTAGGTTTGAAAACACTTTAAAAGAACGTGGAAAGCTGACCTAATGGTTATCGTACTTGATTCCCTCGAGTATTTACTTTCACTTACAAGAAGTGAACTATTTAGAAAACAAAATAATACTCACATGTACATATCCCAGTTTCTTTCCATTTTTTTTACTTCATTTTTTGTAAAGGAATTTAAAGTTACGTTTAATACCGGGCAACGCTGGGTATATAAATTTGTTCTTGATAATTTGGAAATCCTCTGATGGGAGGATACTTTTATTTTAAGAACGGTTTATGGTAAGCATGTTATTTTAAGGATGCTTGTTTGAGCCAATGAGGCCTAAACTTTTGAAGTATCAGATTTTAAATGAAATGAAAGTTATTGAGAGCCAGATAAAAAGTTAAAGACAAATGTGAAATTAATGACTACAAAGTAGATGAAAATATATGATTTTCACTAAAACCTTCAGTGCATTTATTATTAAACATTTTTTCACTAGTTGCAGAATACTCATTAACATAGCTAAGGGTCCTGTAAGCTTTACGATGTTGGGCCAATCTATTCACTTCATTTGTCTATTCACAAACGTCGCTATCCATCTTTTCTTCTGTCTACCTTTCAATTGGCTCAGTGGTATTCTGTCTTTAACACATTTTGTATAACCCACACTAGAATTCTTAATGTGACCAAACAATATCAAAATTTTACATTTTATGACAGGGTATATTGATGCCATTACTTCATATTTAAACACGAATAGAAACATTTAAATTGCGACCACCTATATTATTCACACCTAAAATATAAATTTATCTTAATGAATTCTCAAAGTCAAATCTATATAGCATTTATCTTGACAAATCAAAGTTTGTGACTAGACAATTTCATTTGGTATTAGCAACCTTATAATGTACGTCGTTACAATTTTTTTTAATTGTTAGTCCAGCTCAGACGACTACTAATATAAAATATTGTAACCTTCTAAAAAATCAGCAAGGGGTATAACTCATTTTAAATTAAAAACTATAATAGAAGTTGTATTTGCATTGTTCTGATTACTGTTCTCATCTTAATTGTTATTCGTACAGCGTTTCGGTCGATGTAATCTCCGACCTGCTTCAGGTGTAGATTGTGAAACTCTGGAATATTTATGTCCAACTCTGAAATCTGTACAGAATTTCAAACGGAACCTTTTATTTAATCCGCGAAGACAGCATGTTCTCTTTCCGACACCCATGACTGGATAAAAATCCTAAGCAATTAGCAATTGCATTTTTAGTGTCGACGCACTAAGGACTGAACCTTCAACCTCAAGATGGGTATAACTTAAAACTGAATTTACCAAGTACTTTATCCATTCTGCAACGAGTCCTTACGAACATATGTTTCTGAATTTGAGATAAGGATTAAAAATTGGACTACTTTAATTATTTACATAGTGGGAGTTATCTACCTAAAGTTTCAAAACATGCACACAAATAAAAATTAAAAGCTAAAATAAGTTCACTTCATCCCGGGCAACGCCGGGTATGTACAGCAAGTTTAGTCTATTTGAAAAAAAAAAAACAAAAAACAAGTGAAATAACCTTTACAAATAATGAGAGCAAATATCTTCCAGATTTAATATGCCAACTCGAGATATTAAATAAATAAATGTCCACTTTGGTTAATTATTACCAGCAATTGCAGATTGGTACTGGAATGATCGAAACAAGACACCTTGTATGTCATTAAATACACATTTATAGGCATACACGTATTTGTACGAGTGCTATATATATATATATATACATGAATTTTCACAAAACTATGTGATTACGGTAATTATTTCTCTACTTACAAATAGAGACTTCAGTAAGTCATTAAATATACATTCATACAAGTAATTAAATACACATTTGTACGATGTGAATAGAGCACGACAATAAGTTCCAGAGTTCAAAACGTTTAATTTTTATATTATTTGGTTTTTCGGACTATTGTTCTCACATTGGTTGTTTTTCTCATAAAACACAACGTTTCAACCGATGTAACCTCTGAGCGCCTTCACGGGCATTCGCACTAGATGTTATTGTGAACAAATAGTTAATTTTGACATTTTTGTTTTGTTTTGTCAACGAACACAATTGTTAGAAATTTAAAACGCAAATAGTGTCAAGCCTATTTCTTAAAATACATCCGAGTTCGTTCCGTTCTTTTGGCATCATTTTTGTACATTTTTGAAATGAGGACTGATAATTTCCAAATAGACTAAACTAGCTGTACATATCCGGCGTTGCCCGGGATGAAGTGAACTTATTTTAGTTTTTAATTTTTATTTGTTTGCATGTTTTGAAATTTAAGGTAGATAACTCCCATTATGATGATTTTATTATTATTTAAATTGTTTGAAATATTGTTTAATTTTTAGTCTAATAAAAAATACACACGTATATTGTAGGTACGTGCAAAATGAATAGCCGATGCTCAAGATGTATAAACATTTGGACCCCTCCCTTTACTTAAAAATTCACCAAAATTCAGGAAATTAACCAATTTTAATGAAACTTTTAGTATTTATTAAATAACGATCACGAGGCGTGATGTACCCATTATTTTTATTTGAATCTTAGTGGAAATGTGTTATTTTGTTTAAACAAAAAATCACATTTATTAAAGTTATAGTTTTCAGTAGTAAAAAAAAAATGAATTTTTGATTTTTTTATGAAAATAAAGCATCGTAAATTTTGATTAAAAAAAAGAAATTAATTTTTTCATAACAATTACGAAAAAAGCCCCTAAAATTCGTATTAATGAATTCGATATAACTCGAAGAAAACAATTTCTCGAACTACCGATATTATTGAAACAAGTGAAGCATGCATGGTCCCCTGTGAGTGCACAGCGAACGAAGCATAAAAAATGACTAAGTTCAGCGTTTGCCCCCCCCACCTCATTTAGCCCCAAAAGTCCCCAGTGTACGTCAAATCCTGGTGAAAATGAACAAACGGTGCAGTTTATGGCATTAACATATGTAAGTTTGAGTTCTGCACCATGTAAAAAAAGAAATGAATAAGTCCATCATCCCCCCTTTAGTCCCAAAAGTTTCCAAGGCCTTAACATATTTAAATTTGAGTTCAGCACCATCCAAAACTACTTGATAGACATACACAGAAAATTTTGGACTCCAAAAACGGAGTGTTTTTATTATCCCTAAAAGCGCCTCTGGGGTACACCCAAGAGTTATCACGAAGTATAGACAAACAAAATTATATAGAAATCAATTAGTTATAATTTTTCGGAAAGTTTTATAAAAATCCAAGGCATCAATTTCTTTTAATACGAACAAAAGTGTCACTTTTAGCCATTTTAACCCAAAAGACACTTCTAGGGCGAGGACAACCGGAGTTTTCCCAGAAAATCCATTCCGTTACTCTTTTACTCATATCATGTTTAATGTTTGTGCAAAATTTTAAAAATTCCAAGGCGTAGTTATTGATAAAAGTGCAGACAGACGAACGGACGAACGAACAAGGTCGAATTTACAGGTCCACTCTCCTTTTGTCGTGGGACCAATAAGCATTATTTAATATTTTCACACAAAAAATTATAATTGCCCAATAGTTCTACTTTTATTTCGGACTACAGGTTTCGCGTAATCTTTATATGCAAGATGCTAATATTTTTCCTGCTTGATTGAACGTGTAACTTTCGGCGTACCATACTTTTTATATAACCTTAATAAATAAATAAAATTTAATTAAAAAGCAGGATACAGAAAAATACATTAAAAACATGGCAAAAAATTATGCAAACGTTCACGATAGGAATTTACGGATACACGGCTGGGAAAAAGAAAACCAGCACTTCCTACAACTACCTGACGTCATTTTCAGACAGCCATTTGACTTTCTGGGCTTCCATAGAATCCACGCTTAGACGAATTCGTTTGTTTCCTGTAGAATCTTATACATAATTTTATTATCTATTCTTATTAATTTATTTCCTATTCAAAACATTGTATACTATTACTATTATATTGTGGTATAAAATTGTATTCCCTATTTTCCTACTATACCTGGAAATTTGTATTCCTAAATGACACTAAATTGTGAGGCTTTTCTTGCTCGACTTCTGGTTTTCGTAAGGAAATCGCGGAGGGGGGGGGCTAAGCTTAAGGCATTGCTCATTAGGAAAAACAAGTTTGAGCTCTTTGACAAAATATTTACATAGTTGACATTTAGATTTCGCTTACGTTGGGTGGGTGCTGGTTGATAGCGAAGATTGAGATCAGAGTGTAGTATTTGTTCTGATGCTGCACTCAAATTAATTTATCGTCAGTCAATGTTGGGAAAACCCTTCTATTCTAAGGCAATTTTTATTTTTGCCTACTGTCAGATTTCCCCTTATTTGGGGAACTGGTTTTCACCCACATTAAAAACGACTGTGTCACATATTGCTCTCGTGGGGAAGCAATTAAATGGCGATAGCGCAGAGATTGTTAGTTCGGCGGTCAAATTTCAACCCCGGCTTAAAGCACTTGTTTGTCGAGCCGCACTGATGAACAGTGAAACGGGACTGTGTGTGGATGACATATATATATATATATCCCCAAAACCTCTGGCCTTGATGGAGGGGAGACTAAAACTTGCTGCTATAGTTTCAAATGATCTTTATTCCAAATATTTCTCATATGTTATATCTCCCCTCTTTTGGAAATAGGGTAGAATAATGAATATCTCCAGTATCAAATAATCCTTATACACTGTGAAATTTACTTTATGTATGAAAACTAAATGAACATAAACATATGAGAAATATTTAACAACAAGTCTTCCCTTGCTTCAGATCAAACCAAAAACCAAAACCAAAAGAAACACCGTTATGAAGTGTCATTTTCCCTTCTCTTACACAACAAGAAGGATCCGTTTCTTGACAGTGTTGTGACTTGCGATGAAAGGTGTGTTCTTTACGACAACCGGCGACGCTCAGCTCAGTTGTTAGACGCCGACGAACTTCCACCGAAACCAGAGTTGTACCAAAAGAATATCATGCTGACTATTTGGTAGTCTGTGACTGGTTTCATCCATTAGTTTTTGAATGCAGGCGAAACCATTACGGCGGAGAAATACTGTCAGCAAATGGTTGAAATGCATCAGAAACTTCGACAACACCCAGCATTTATCAACAGAGAAGGCTCAGTTCTCCACAACAATATCCGACCGCACGTTGCTAAACTGACCCTGCGGAAGTCGAACGAATTAGGCTACGAAACTGTCTCATCCGCTATACTCTCTCGACCTCTCATATTCTGACTACCAGTTTGTAAACATCGACAACTTTCTGCGTGAGAAATACTTAAAAAATCTGAGCGATATCAAAAACACCTTCAGTGACGTCATCGCCATCAGAACACAAGATTTTTACGTTACTGACATAAATAAATTTTTTTTGCGTTGACAAGAGTGTGTTGATGGTTATGGTACTTATTTCCATTGATAAATTTTGTTTGGGCTGAGATGCGTTCATCTGAATTTAAAAGTTAAAACCCGCAAGACATTTCTTGCAAAACTGATATTTTTACGCAAATAGGGAGAGTTGTTAAATCTTTGTAAATTGCTTTGGATTAATATTCCGACGGTATTTTTTGAAAACCTAACCTATTTAAGTCGGTAAAAGTAATGATTACATTTTTGTCATGACAATTATTGAAGCCTGGAAATAATGCAACGATTACTTGAATTTAAATAAACGAATGTTTATTAAAAAAAAGTTTGCATTTTTACTGGTCTCTAAACCGTTATAATTTTAAAATTTCAATGCATTCAAACAGTGAAAATATTTTTCTACTAAATTACACGCGCGCAGTAGAGCACAAAACTGATAAAATTGAACATAACAGAAGATCACGGCTAAGTAACAACATACTGTATAAATAAGAAGAGCAAGCCGCGCGTCCGTGGTCCCCCCTCTGGCGCTGCATGTGAGATGACGCCACAAAAGATAGTAAAGAAATGATGAGTTTGAGAAGTGTGAAGGGCCAACGTTGCCTTCACATTTTCGCCAAGTTTCCAAAACATCTAATGGATGGGGCAAAAGTTATGGGGTAAAAAGTGTCATTCTTTGCAATTTTGGGGCATTTGTGACCTCTTTTGAGCATCTGGGAGCGCCGAATCCCAGTGAAAATATACAAACGGTGCAGTTTCACGCCTTGACATGTATATTTGAATTCAGCACCATGGAAAACCATTATATAGACATACATATCAAGTTTTGGGGTAATATGAAAAAAGAGCTCCAAAAAGGCATGTTTTTTAGCCCTAAATGTTACAGAGATTCAAATCAGAATTTTGCCAGGGTCACCCATACTGAATTTATATTAAGAACAATAGTCTCCACATTTTGGCTAAGTTTCAGGAATATCTAATGGATGAATCAAACACTATGGTGCAAAAAGTGTAATTTTTGGCCATTTTGGGGCATTTTTGACCTCTTTTGGACCCCTTGGGACGCTGAATCCTAGTGTAAATAGATAACGGTGCAGTTTCAGGCCTTAACACCCGTATATTTGAGTTGACTACTGTGAAAAACCACTATATAGTCAGACATATCACATTTTTGTTGAGAAATATGAAAAAAGCCACTAAAAGTCCCTAAGGACGCGAACGAGAATTTTCCCATATTGGATTTATATTAAGAACAATGGGTTCCACATTTTGGCCAGTTTCCGAAAAATTAATGGATGGATAAAAATTATTGGGGCAAAACGTGTCATTTTTGGCCTCTTTTGAGCCACTGGGGATGCAACGAGAATTTTAGCTTTTTTTTTTTTTACTGTGTGTATCTATTTAATGAAAACTAATGAACGATTATCTGGCAATCGTCCGGAATAACGGACGGACGGATGGACGCCACTAAAAACATAGGTCCCTCTCGGATAAATCGGGGGGACCAAAAATGTATTTTTTGATGAAAACTCTTCTATGCATCGAAAAAAAATAATTTCAGTAAATGTTTATTTTTTTTTAAAAAGAATCTACATTTTTTTGGTTCTTTTTTAGTTTTATGCCATTTTTGTTTTATTTCTATTTTTTTTTTTTTTTTTTTATTACATTTTCACCCCAAACAAGGCACATTGCCACTTTAATCTAGGGGGCTACTATCAGGGGAAACATCTACTGGGGTACTATGTCGGGATTAGGGCAGCGAGATGTTGGTTCACGTTGCACTTGAACTTATGCATGTCAGTACAGTTGGGGAAGCAGTGACCTGGAATGGAATTCCAAAGTCTAGCAGTTCTGGGGAAGAAACTACTGGAGTAGAAAGATCTTTTACATCTAGGGATCTCTACAGTGTGGGGGTGGGATTTTGTAGCTTGTCGGGTCTGTCGAGGGTGTTCACGTCGTGGGGGCACAGGTGCTTGCAGTTCTTCAGAGCATTCACCATTATAATACTTGTAGAACAGGCAGAGGGATGCAACGTTTCGACGATGGGACAGAGGCTGAAGTTTTGATGCCAGTTTAGGGCCTATCAGATTTGCGACTCTCTTTTGAACCCTGTCAAGGAGCGAGAGACTAGTAGCCGATGCACCGGTCCAAATATGACAGCAATACTCCATACATGGGCGAATGGTGGCCTTATAGAGGTACAGGATACTTTCGGGTGTTAGAAGTTTTCTAGCACGGTAGAGAGAGCCCACCTTCCTCGCAGCGGCCCTGGCAATGCCCTCGATGTAATTGTTCCAGCTCATGTTTCCTGTGAACGTTAGGCCAAGGAGCTTGAAAGACGTACTCTCAGCTAAAGAGTTGTTGGCCATTGCTATAGGTGGTAGAGAAGGTTTCTTGTAATTATTGAATGAAACCAGTTTTGTCTTGGTGGCATTGAACGTTACCATCCATTTTTGTCCCCATTCCACTACTGATTTGAGGTCATCCTCTAGTGTTTCTGCCATTACTTTAGATATATGTTCATTTGTTTTCCTGTCGTGCCTGCTATAGAGTGTGGTGTCATCAGCATATATACCCATCTCAGAGGCAATTTTGTCGGGGAGGTCATTTATGAATATCAGGAACAGCAGAGGACCAAGGATTGATCCCTGGGGCACTCCCGCATTTATATTATATTGTTTAGACGTACGACCGTCGAGGACAACCTGGATTTTTCTCTTATCTAAGAAGGATTTAATTATGTTAAGTATTCTACCAGTGATACCGTAAGATCTAATCTTCCTGAGGAGACCCTCATGCCATACCCTGTCAAAAGCCTTAGATATATCTAGAGCTACCGCTCTGCCCTCTCCCGCTTTGTCCAGTGAATGGTATATGCGTTCAGAGATTACAGTGAGGATGTCTGCCGTGAAACGGGCTTGTCTAAATCCATATTGATGGTCGGTCAGAAGTTTAGCATCTGTAAGGTACTGGACTAGAGCATGGTTAATTAAGGTCTCAAATATTTTGGCAAAATGTGGGAGGAGGCTAATAGGGCGATAATTTAATGGGTCAGTTCTTTCGCCAGAATTCTTGAATACTGGTACCACAGAAGCAGTTTTCCAACAGCTCGGAAAGCAAGATTCATTAAGGCAGATGTGTTCAGATTGTTGATTAGTATTCGTAGTTTATGTGGGTTAGTTTCCACAATCTAGGGTTCCCTTAATATTGTTGTCGAGTCAATTTCACAGAATGCGGCGCCAGTCTGGGCGAATTTTGTCGAAATATTATAAGAATAAAATGATTAAAATAATTCTTTTTAAATGAATGAGAAAATGTCTGCGAACGTTCTTCAATAATATTTTAATTGCCTTTTGAGGACTATCAAATGTTCTCAGACCTCTCTCTCTCTCTCCCTCTCTCTCTCTCTCTCTCTGAATTGTGAGTGAGGACAGTTTATTGTCAATTGCAGTCTTTCCCACGCCATACTTATCATTTAACCAAGCTCTACCCCTCCCACGGTTCCGCCACCATCACCGGACATGAAAATAGAATGTGACAGGATATTTAAACCGAGATGACTTCCAAACTCATAATCGGTAAGTTTTATTCGAAGACATCAGGAAGTGCAGGAGTAAGATAAAAACAATATATCCGCCTGCATTACGTCATTAACAATAATTCTCTTAACCTGAACAGAGATGTATCAATCGCAAATGTATTCTTTTTAAGCTTTAGTCACGTGATAATCAAATGCACATTGTAATTACTCTTGATTCTATTTGCACGTTGTAAAGCAAACGGATTTATGAATAAAAATTGAAGTAACAACACGAGTTGTCTCCCCTTGAGATCGTTATTGATCATGCGGAAAAGCTAAGACCTGTGTATTTAGTTTGTATTCATTCACTTTGTTCAAATTGAGAAATTAACTATAAAAAGACGAAGCCTATTTTAATTAACTGCAAAAGAATGAGCCGAGAAATTACTTGATATCCAAAAGTATTTGATTATTTGACAATCATGACATGCAAGAGGTTCGGAAAATGAAACTTTGCAATTTTAAAAATAGTATTTAATCACTTTGTATGCGAACTGTATATGTAGAGTATTCCTCTTAACTATTGAAACATTATAGTTCGGCTAAATGAAATGCAAAAGTAAGTATTTAAGTAAAAATGGATAACGTTTGATATTGGATTTGTCACATTTTGCCTCTGTCGGGATAAGGTATATTTCTGTGTAGTTCTTGCTCTTTGAAAAGACAGTTTATTGTTAATCGCCCGAGTTGTCCCTCCCGGGCATGTCGACAAGATTATTCAGGGTGCGATACCTTTTCGCAATCCCCAACTTTCCGACCTTGTGTCACATCTTCTCGCGGTAAGAGAATGATAAATAACTAAGAGGTCAAAATAATCGTTGAATGTTTGAATTAAAGGAAATGATTTTCAGGTCGCCAAGTTCATCGCGTCGAAGAACAAAAATCTCGTAACAAAAATCTGTTCTATTACCTTTTCGACGTTATTGCAAACAAGATTTCTTCAACTGACACCAGATTGAAAACTACGCCGTACCGACGTCGAGCCGACAAAAAAAAAAGAATAGTTTTCCAACTGAAGAAATGCTGGCGTTTTATGTTGCCAAACCAGACTGCGTCACAATTTGCATAAGGCACGTTTTTGTTATGTGTCGGCCAGGTTTCGAGTTTAAGACTTTTTCTCTTTTTTTTTTTAAGCGAATGACACCCGCGTTAATCAAGCATACTAGAATTTCCCCTACAAACTCACGCTCTAATTTTGAACAGCTCGAATACAAAACGCGATAAATCCAAGTTGTTTAAATCTAATATATAAATCTCACAATGTCTGTGTGTATGTTTACGTTTTTCAAATTGTATCTTCTCTCAGAGGGAAGGTAACTCGACGGCGTGCAGTAGCTCCAAAAATTGCATTTTTTGTGTAGAATTTTATTAGAGGATATTTACTCGGTTAAAATAATTGCTTTAGAGTTCAAAAAAGGGGTCAAATAGAAAGAAATCAAAACTTGCCAAGCGTAGCACAATGGCGTCGTTCTACGCATGCGCACGTCATGTAAAACTGAGATCTATTTATTTAGTTATTTTACATTTCAAATCTGTTGTTCCTTTGGTGCAATGGATAGCGTGACCGACTACTAATACCAGTGTTGCTGCGTCGGTCTTCACCATTTCCTTTTTATATTCCAATATTCTAGACTTTAAATAATATTATGTAATGATTTTACAAGAACACTTATTAAAACACGGAAGAATGCTTTTGATGTACGTAACGTAAATGTCATATTCAATGTATATATATATATATATATATATATATATATATAGGTTTTATAGATTTCCGTCTTTCTGGTAGTAATTTATAAGAATAATTTATTTTAAAAATACGATTTATATAGAAATTTATTTCACAAGCTTTTGTGTAGACATTTTATATATTTGTAAAAGATAAAACATAACATGTAGAGAAAGGGAGAGAGAATAAGGCTATTTTCTCTTTTCGTTACCCCTCTTTCTCTGTCGATTGGAAAACGTAATCAGTCTTGTAATCAGTAGCAGCCATTATCGTCGTCATACAGTGCTAATACTATTTGATTGTAGTAGTATGGCTATAAATTGCTGTCCGAGTGTCGGTCGCAGTTTTAAAAGAACGTGAAGCGGCGGCAGACGACAACACGACATTCGTAACTACCACCACCGAACGTCCCATTGCTGAGAGAGAGAGAGAGAGAGAGAGAGAGAGAGAGAGAGAGAGAGAGAGAGAGAGAGAGAGCGTTTAAGATTTAAAATAACTTTTCTATGTAGTAACAGGACTAAAAATGCTACTGTACTTTTTCGTCTTTCTGGTAGAAACTTATACGAATAATTTATTAAAAAATACAATTTATATAAAATTTTCTATCGCAAGCTTTTGTGTAGATACTTTCTATAGTTGTCATTACAATAAACACAAATATTAACTTTACGTTTTTACAATTCCTGCGTTACAATTATATTTGTCGTGAAAACCTAAAGTTCAACGTGACAAACAAAACAATTTTTTTTAATCTTTAAAATGTACAATTTACATATACATATTCCAAAAAGTCACGTAATTTGACCAAGAAGTTTTTTTTTTCAGAAAATCATTTTTTTTTTACAATTTTTGTGATTTACATAGTAACTCATAATTAGAATATGAATTAAGCTGGTATTTGACACATACTGCTATTTCTGTCATTTTCTTTACAAATAATAATAGGAGATAACTCGATTCGTGGGATTTATTCGAATTTGAAATTCCTAACAAAAATGTACTTGTTTTATACATATTTTTAAGAGGTAAGGCTATGGAGTCAATCCCGAAAATGGCTGAATCGGTTTACAATCACAATATTGTTTTATTTCATATATACATATTTTAAGGGTGGCAATGAGAATATGAAGACAGTCCTGGAAATGGCTGCGACAGTTTACAACTTCAAAATCACTTTATTTCATATATATTTTAAAGAGTGGAACAGGGATGTGAAGTAGATTCCAGAAATGGCTATACCACCATACAATCTAAAAATTACTTCATTACTGTATTTTCAAGAGAGAGAGAGGAGGTGTATGGAGTCGATCCCAGAGATGGCTCAAGCAGTTTATGATTTAAAATTACTATATTTCATATATATTTTCAAAAGAGGGGGTGGAATATAGAGTCGGTTCCCGAAATGACCGAAGTAGTTTACGATCTCAATATTACTTTATTTTTAAGAAATTTTTAAGAGAAGGGGGTGAACTCTGAAGTCAGTCCCGGAAATGATTGAAGCAGTCTACGATCTCAAAATTACTTTATTTCATATATATCGTTGGTGTTGTATAAAAGTCACTGGGCCAGTTTCTGATGGGGCTGATCCGTATTTTTTCTGAATCTTCAATGTTATGATCCGGAAATGACGTCACGGTTGTTGTTGTGGTGGTCGTCGTGGTGATGGATAGAAAGAAACATGATTATTTTGCTTTTAAAAGTGCTCTGGAGGTCTCCTGGGATCTATATATTACTGGTCTAAGGGCAAGTAAAATTATTTTAAATATATGATGTACATTACCAGTCATAAGAAAGGAAAAATTATTTCATATACGTGTTGTAAATTTCCTGTCCTTGGGAAGGTACAATTATTTCATATATATATATATTGTGTAATACCCGTTCTAGGGTAGGTAAAATATTCTTTTGCTCGAGATAGCTAATGATACACAGGCATAAAAAAATTCTCTATACTAAGAATAACAGGTATGTTAAAATCAACTTGAATTTTCTAATTGTTTTATATGGTTCCGAGCAACGTCGGGTGGCCCTACTAGTAGAGCAATAAAACTATAAAAAGATAAGATTTATTCTAATTGAAAGCAAAAAAACACCCCAGAAATCTCTTCATGTCGGAAAGGTTTTGGCGGTTCGGCAGTCATGAAATGAAAAACGTTTGAAAGTAGAAACTCTAATTTTCAAAATGGCGTTTATCCACGTTGCATTCGAACTCTACATGTAAAGTGGCGCTCTTAACTCCGTAAGTGATCTAAGATTAACCATTGAAACATCTAAGTTCGGTTGAATGCTACACAAGAATCAGCATCAAGTGTTTAATAAGATGGATAACGTTTGAAGTTGATTACTTAAAAATTAGTTTTCAGAAGACAAGGAAAACATTTAAATACTTTAAGCCGGAAGATTAAGCTGCTTTTTAAATAATTAATAAGTTATAAACACTAACCGAGTTATATTTTTAACTAGCTGTCTCTACCCGGCGTTGTCCAGGTTTTTCTTTATTCTCATTACTTTTTGTATTTGTAATGATTAATTACAGTACTTACGGCGTCAATCTAGAGTTTTGACGGAGATTCTCGAGTCAATCTTTAATATTCCAGGGTCTGAAAATGGGACCGATAAAAATGCAAAAAAAAAAACAAAAAAAAAAAAACAATGAAGCAATTTCTGAATTTTAGATTAGGATTGATTATTTGTATTTAGATTTTTCGAGCTACTGTTCTCATTTTGAGTGTGAACATAACACTGAAGATGAAAACAGTAGTCCGAAGAATCCAAATAATATGAATAATAAAACTGTAAAATAAAACTAAGTGCAGGTTTTAATAATTCAAATTTAACTTTTATGACATTCCCCAACTTACATTTTTGGCAGGAAGAGCGTCTACACCTTATATTTATCATGTAATACACACATTAATAGTGTGTTGATTATTACTAACGAAACAGTAATTATTTTTCGCTAAAAAATCTATCATATTCTCATAAAGGTAGATGTACTTTTAACTGCAACGTTTTCGGCAGTTAACTGTAAAATATATAGAATGACCCGTTTTTTTAAAGTTGAAGATCCAATCCTCCGTGCTGCGGGCAATATTAGGGTTAGAATTGCGAATTATTCGAGACTTCTACCAGATCATGCCTGAATTTCCGAGTGTGACAAGATACATTTGAAGGTAAGAGGTTACATCGGCCGAAATGTTGTGCGAATAACACTAAAGTTAGAATAATCCAAATAATATTTCATATTACAATGATACGTTGTTATAAGCGGGGCAGCCTGTCTGGTAGGGCAAACAAAATGTTTAATAAAAGGGATAACTGTGTCCTTACAATGAAGGTGTAGATAGTGCTATAGTCTTTCCAGTCTCCCAAACCGTTGACGGATTAATTTGTCTTGCAATAGTCGATGCTCGTACCGCTACGTTTATTATTAATATTAATTGTTCTCACTATGAGTTTTCACACAGATGAAAGATTTCTCTTTGCCAATAACTTGTGGTGTTCCGGAGAGTGGGAGCAAGAAATAGTCTCCTTCAGATTTAGAGTACTCTCCACCTTGCATTATCGCAACAGTCGTTTACTATGAATTCCTCGTTGGCAACGACTATTGGCCTTCACTGGAATTTGAGTGGCGACAAGCCTTCACAAGGCGCCAACGTTTCTACGTTCATTCAGTTGAGATCTGGTTAATGCTTTCTTTCCTCGACCCTTCATAACTTTTTGGTGTGGCACCAGTCTATGCTGGCGCTATATTATTAATCTTGCTTTTCTTTTTCTTCTTCTTATTAGTTTCTTAAGACTTTAAAAAGTAGATTACAATTTATTTTATGACGACACCAATAACACGTCAGGAATTTAATAACAAACATTAGACAATTCACTAAAATACGGCAAATAATTAATAAAATGAACCTTCCCGAAATCAACACGCAAGTATCAAAAGGTTTCGTCGGATGTGCTGCTGGCCCAGTATGCAGAAAGAAGGCTCAATGCGTTTCCACAAATACTGGCGATTGAAAACTGCTCGTATAGCCAAGTTAATTGACATTGGTTCCCGAAGTGGCACGTCATTAACAGACCAAGGCTGTTAAGGAAATTGCGCCTGACTGGATCTAGTTGCGTGTTGCAAGGCCCATTCGTCTCCAGACCTATCAGTTGAAACGCAAATTTGTCCTGAAGATTGCCATATCTTGATGGTTGTGGCTTATACATGCTAAAAGTTTGTTTTTATAAGAACACTAGGTTACTTGGTTTCAACTTATTTGCCTACGAGGGCGGAAACCAACTCCCTCATATGGCACTTAGATCGAATATAAAAACAGCCGTGAATGGGCCTGTCGGTATTTCTTGATAGATACGCCTTAGATAATATAACAAAAAGAAATGTGATGATGCTTGAAAGGTACATCTGCTAGGAGCGAGCCGAAACGTACACCACTTGTAAGTTGTATGAAAATGAACAAAAATTCTAGATTACTGTGAAAATAGTTACGTCACCAAACCGTGATTCCAATTTCAAACCTTATCTTAGGAATTCAAACGTTGCATGTATACATTGCGGTCAGGTAGTTTGATTGACTGACAAATAACGTTCTCGGATTTCGGACTTGTCTCTTTATTGAGAACTCTGTAGACTTTCTCATGTTTTTTCATATCTAGTAGATATTTTTTTTAAGTTATAATATATGACCTAAGTTTTTGCTTCAAAAACATTTTAATGACAAAGAATGGACAGCATGGTTGGGAAGTTTTTAAATCAGACTGAATAACTTTTATTATTCAAACCGTTCTAATCTTGAGTGTTATTTGCACAACGTTTCGGTTGACGTCAATTCTGCACGTCTTCAGATGTATCTTGTAAATTTGCGAATCTTTCCATCTAACTCACGAATCTTCACGGGATTTCGAACGGAGGCCTTTATGTAATCCGTGAGGATAGCATGTTTCCGTTCCGTCAGCCATGACTGAGTAGAAATTCTAAGTAATGCGTTGTTATATTTTGAGTGTCGGTCCACAAAGACCCGTGACGTACTTGATAAAGTATTTATTAAAAATCAGTTGCGATGCTTCAATCCCCAGTGTTGGGCGACACTCAAAATACAGTTACGAATTACTTGAGACTTCTACTCAGTCATGATTGACAGAACGGGAACATTCCATCTCCCATGGATTAAATAAAGGGTTCCATTCGAAATTCTGTACAGATTCTCTAGTTCGACAAGATGAACCTAAAGAAGAATAGAGGTTACATGGACGGAAACATTGTGAAAATAACACTCAAGATGAGAATAGTAGTGGGAATCTAAAAAGGCAAGATCTATATAATATAATATAATATAATATAGGGGGGAAAACAATAACATCAATGGTTGGTGTATTTTAGGTAAGGACGCCAGTATCTTGACAGCCTGATTTAGTAATACCAACAGGTCATACGAACACAGGTCCCATCTAACTCAGATGGGAAACGCTGACAGTCATCACTCCGGAGAATGGTTCCGGGAATAATGACAACTCAAGTATTAATCCACTAGCTAATGTTCCAAAATTAGGGCTTTGCCACCGAATTCAGTTTCCTCTTAGAAAAGTAAAAGAAATAAAAACTTAAAAACAAAAAGAAAACTGTTGCATAAATGGACTATGTTAATAAATAGCGATTAATTTAGGTAGTGTTAATTTTGACGGGAGTCACTATTAGTGTATGTCAGAATGATTCAGATCTGTAAAACAGAACTGTTCTCAGGGGTGAGTAGAAGATGGGTGACAGGGAAGAAGAAAGAGGTCTAACGCCGTAGACAAAACAGGAGTCCAAATATGGCATCACGTTTTTGAGCAAGAGAAACATAGGTTTTAAGATCAGTTATCTCCAGGAAACCAGGCGAACAAAACACGCGAATGATGCAGACACTGATAATCTCAAGGAATGTTACTTCGATGTCTGTCTGATTGCGTCACCCATTTAAGTTAGTAAATTAAGGAAATACTTATTGAGTAATTTAGTCTTTTTCCGAAGTCAATTCTATTCAACAAAACCTTTAATAAACTTAGCAGAACGTCTCCTTGTGTCTTGCATGCATGAAAATTAAAATTTTTATTCATCTTAGTTCAACAGACGAAACGGAAATAGAAAGATAGAGGGGAAACAGGGGAACAGATGTAGAAGTATTAATATGAACATACTATTTAACTTCTATTTAGATTTTTATGAATTCGACCAACGCCGATCCAGCTAAAACTTGAAAAGATACACAAACACCCAGAAATTTGATTTTTTTTATCGGTATAACTCAATATTTATATCTTAAAATAAAAAAAAATCATTGTTTTGGACTCAAGTACAGATTTAATTTTTTCAAGATGTACACATATCTTTTAATGTTATCATGCTGTCAGTTTTTTAGCCGTTACCTAATGGGAGGCAATTGATTTTTTATGGACTAATTTCCTTTACGTTGACTAGAGTGTGTGTGTGTGTGTGTGTTTCCAGAGAGGAATTGGCTGAGAGAAAAAAATGGGGGGGAAAGGAAGAGATAGAATTTATGTTCGACTTTTGTTTCCAGCAATTCCAGGTAGCTCTGCTATGAAACTATAAAATGTAGATTTAAATAAGTTATACAGACGCTTGTAAATGAATTAGATATAAACAGAAAAAGTTTCCTTCCAAACAAACTGTTTATTCTTACGTTTTCAGCGGAACTATCTTTTTAAACAACTGTGCACGTAAGAAGTTTGAGAATGGCGTACAACTTCCTATCCATTCTTATTCTAAAGTGCTTATCAACCTTCGCTGATGGTTATCTGCTCAACTGAATTCAATTATTGTTGTTTATTTCCATTTCCCATGCAACCATTTCAGCTACTCCCTTTTACACCTACTCAATCCTTCTAGTTTCGAAATATTCCTATTCGCGGTGTCTCGTGATGTTTTTTTTAATAGTAGTTATTAACAGAGATACCTGACGTTGGCTGGGAATGAATAAGGTACTTAAAATTTTGTAGAAAATATCTACTATATTATTTTTTAATTTCTTTTTTTTAATTCTTTAAGAGGAAGCTTAAAAAAATTAAACCTTGATCGCCCTTCGACCCCTCCCTCATCCCCGGCACAATGGATAGAGGCGTTGAGTCGCTACGGTTCCAGATGAGCTTTCTGAAGATAGTGGCTTCAATCCTACTCAAGCAAGCACGAGGATTAGTTGGCCAAAACCTGGTGAGAATAACAACTATGGAAGGTAGTAATTACTGGGGATACAGTCAGCCTCAGCATTCCTATCTCGTCGCGGTCAATAACTAAAGATCAGGGGACGAATTGGCCGAAACGTGGTGAAACAACAACTATGAAGATGAAGAAATCAGTCCGCAAAAGAATGAATACGCAAAATGTCTACTACTTATGAAAACATAAGTTTTGCAAAAAACAAACAAACAAAAGATTAGCCAGTCATGCGTAGTCTTCAAACAGGCTCTCTACTTGCAAAGTAGAGTTTTTTTTAACATGGTGAAAGAGGTATTTCACGTTTGAAAGTAATTTCCGGTCTAAAATGTTTCTTGGTTCAATGGATTTCACGCTTTCATGATGATTATGATAATAACGATGATGGCGATAATTACGATAATAACGATCATGATGACAATGACCCTTTTCATAAAATACAACCACAAGGAAGAAATACAATATCAAGATAACAAGTGCAGACGTCATAGAAACCATCTATTGCATAACTTTTCTTTGCGGCCCCTTTCCAGTCACATTACACAATTTATTCTTATTCACCCCAGAAGCGGTTCATTACGATCATACGGCTTTAGATTCTTTATTATATCCTTGAGAAAAGTCTGAATCAATTACTCATTTTCTTAACTATAGAGTAAATGGTAAGAGAAACTGCATTTTCAAGCCTTGGTAGAAGCAGTAGCCCAGGAAACAGAAGCCCGAAATAAAGCTAATCTTTCTGAAGTCACCCTTCCGACCGCCTTGCACTATCGTTTAACTGAAACTATGTGGATTCGAGAACGTGTTTTAGTGATTGCGCAACCAGAGTAGCAAAATTCTATATCGGTGTGGAAATCTAATGTTACCAACGTCATTTTCCACACGAGGTTAATGTAAGCAGAGAACTGTAAAATTGTATTCGAAGCTGAAGCTAAGAACGTAGGTTACGTGTCAGGATATGACGCCATGAAAAGGAAGCCCGAATGGGGCACGTAACGATGAGAATAAATAGATCTTTCTCTTTGGCAAACCAGCTGGTCATGGTCGGACGTCCAATTCGAAGGTCTGCTTTGATTCTTCCGCTCAGTCGAGGGGCGGAAGAAATATCTAGACTCATCAGTGTGGCTAGATGTGGTGAGTGTACCAACCCCGTGATTCAAACATCGGGCGTTTGTCATTCAGCAAGTGTTGGTGCCTGGATTGGGTGTGTCTTTAAAAATAGTTGGTGGGGTCTGCAACATAATCCATGTCATCTCTATGGGGTTTACATTTGATGGATTCTGGCTTGACTGAAGTACCTTGATGTTTGCCGAGGGTTCCTATAACATGTGGTTTACCACCCGTATTTGATGAGGGGATGGGACGTTATTTTATTCCGCTTGAATAAACCACCGTCACCGTAAGTACCTCAGGGTGCAAATCTTCTACAATATCATTTTATGTCACTTCACATGTATCCGGAACATTGGGTTTCCATTACGTCACCAATGGCATACTGAATACATTTCACATACTTCCTTTTCATAGTGTGACTAACCGATCAAACTTAAGTCGAATTCTTCTTTTGATACATACTAGTAAGGTTACCTAGTATTGCCTGGGGCGAAAGTGTAACGTAACTTCTATCTCTTTCTTTTCTCCCTACCCCTCTTATTCCTTCCTCTCTGAACCCACCTGTCTTCTTCGCCCAGCCCACTTCTCTCTGTGGACATATGTATATATAACTAGAGTTGGCGTAAGGAAAATAACTTAAAAAGAAAAGAAAAAAAATCAGAATTACTCTTTTAGTATTCACTTTTAATGGCAGGCTGTTACCTCATCTTCATAGTTGTTGTTTCACCACGTTTCGGTTAAGTTATCCTCTGGCCTTCTTCAGGTGATTAACCGTGACAGAATAGGAATGCTGAGTCTTGTAGCTGTATCTCAACGGATTCCAATAAAGAAAATAAAACAATATATAGTACCATTCGGTACGCACCGGACGATGGAAAACCAGATAAGAACACAAAGTTGGATTTATAAAGACCATAAAATCCAACCTTCGAGGCCCGTGGCGCAGTAAATAGTGGCGTTCAGTCTCTTCAGTTCCAGGTGAGTATTATCTGAAGATAGCGGTTTC